>NW_026974825.1:900000-1146817 GCF_030014295.1 Loxodonta africana
AGTAGTTTTTGTTGTTAGGGTGTTAGTGTTGTTTGTTGTTAGGGGGTTAGTGTTGTTTGTTTTTACGGGGTTAGTGTTGTTTGTGGTTAGGGTGTTAGTGTTGTTTGTGGTTAGGGGGTGTGCGTTGTTGGTTGTTAGGGGGTTAGGATTGTTTGTTGTTAGGGGTTTAGGGTTGTTTGTTGTTAGGGGGTTAAGGTTGTTTGTTGTTAGGAGGTTAGGGTTGTTTGTTGTTACAGGGTTAGGTTAGTTTCTTGTTAGGGGTTTAGTGTTGTTTGTTGTTAGGGGGTTAGTGTTTGTTGTTAGGGGTTTAGTGTTGTTTCTTGTTGGGGTTTAGTGGTTTTTGTTGTTAGGGTGTTAGTGTTGTTTGTTGTGAGGGGTTTAGGGTTGTTTGTTGTTAGAGGTTTAAGGTTGTTTGTTGTTAGGAGGTTAGGGTTGTTTGTTGTTACGGGGTTAGGTTAGTTTCTTCTTAGGGGTTTAGTGTTGTTTGTTGTTAGGGGGTTAGTGTTTGTTGTTAGGGGTTTAGGGTTGTTTCTTGTTGGGGTTTAGTAGTTTTTGTTGTTAGGGTGTTAGTTTTGTTTGTTGTTAGGGCGTTAGTGTAGTTTGTTCTTACGGGGTTAGTGTTGTTTGTGGTTAGGGTGTTAGTGTTGTTTGTGGTTAGGGGGTGTGCGTTGTTGGTTGTTAGGGGGTTAGGATTGTTTGTTGTTAGGGGTTTAGGGTTGTTTGTTGTTAGGGGGTTAAGGATGTTTGTTGTTAGGATGTTAGGGTTGTTTGTTGTTACATTGTTAGGTTAGTTTCTTGTTAGGGGTTTAGTGTTGTTTGTTGTTAGGGGGTTGGTGTTTGCTGTTACGGGTTTAGTGTTGTTTCTTGTTGGGGTTTAGTGGTTTTTATTGTTAGGGTGTTAGTGCTGTTTGTTGTTAGGTGTTTAGGGTTGTTTGTTGTTAGGGGGTTAGTGTTTGTTGTTAGGCGTTTAAGGTTGTTTCTTGTTGGAGTTTAGTAGTTTTTCTTGTTAGGGTGTTAGTGTTGTTTGTGGTTAGGGGGTTAGTGTTGTTGTTTGTTAGGGGGTTAGTGTTGTTTGTTGTTGGGGTTTAGTGGTTTTTGTTGTTAGGGTGTTAGTGTTGTTTGTTGTTAGGGGTTTAGGGTTTTTTGTTGTTAGGGGTTTAAGGTTGTTTGTTGTTAGGAGGTTAGGGTTGCTTGTTGTTACCGGGTTAGGTTAGTTTCTTGTTAGGGGTTTAGAGTTGTTTGTTGTTAGGGGGTTAGTGTTTGTTGTTAGGGCTTTAGGGTTGTTTCTTGTTGTTTTTTAGTAGTTTTTGTTGTTAGTTTGTTAGTGTTGTTTGTGGTTAGGGGGTTAGTGTTGTTGTTTGTTAGTGGGTTAGGGTTGTTTGTTGTTAGAAGGTTAGGGTTGTTTGTTGTTAGGGGTTTAGGGTTGTTTGTTGTTAGGGGGTTAAGGTTGTTTGTTGTTAGGAGGTTAGGGTTGTTTGTTGTTACAGGGTTAGGTTAGTTTCTTGTTAGGGGTTTAGTGTTGTTTGTTGTTAGGGGGTTAGTGTTTGTTGTTAGGGGTTTAGTGTTGTTTCTTGTTGGGGTTTAGTGGTTTTTGTTGTTAGGGTGTTAGTGTTTGTTGTTAGGGGTTTAGGGTTGTTTGTTGTTAGGGGTTTAAGGTTGTTTGTTGTTAGGAGGTTAGGGTTGTTTGTTGTTACGGGGTTAGGTTAGTTTCTTGTTAGGGGTTTAGTGTTGTTTGTTGTTAGGGGGTTAGTGTTTGTTGTTAGGGGTTTAGGGTTGTTTCTTGTTGGGGTTTAGTAGTTTTTGTTGTTAGGGTGTTAGTTTTGTTTGTTGTTAGGGCGTGAGTGTAGTTTGTTCTTACGGGGTTAGTGTTGTTTGTGGTTAGGGTGTTAGTGTTGTTTGTGGTTAGGGGGTGTGCGTTGTTGGTTGTTAGGGGGTTAGGATTGTTTGTTGTTAGGGGTTTAGGGTTGTTTGTTGTTAGGGGGTTAAGGTTGTTTGTTGTTAGGAGGTTAGGGTTGTTTGTTGTTACAGGGTTAGGTTAGTTTCTTGTTGGGGTTTAGTGTTGTTTGTGGTTAGGGGGTTAGTATTTGTTGTTAGGGGTTTAGGGTTGTTTCTTGTTGGGGTTTAGTAGTTTTAGTTGTTAGGGTGTTAGTGTTGTTTGTGGTTAGGGGGTTAGTGTTGTTGTTTGTTAGGGGGTTAGGGTTATTTGTTGTCAGGAGGTTAGGGTTGTTTGTTGTAACAGGGTTAGGTTAGTTTCTTGTTAGGGGTTTAGTGTTGTTTGTTGTTAGGGGGTTAGTGTTTGTTGTTAGGGGTTTAGTGTTGTTTCTTGTTGGGGTTTAGTGTTTTTTGTTGTTAGTGTGTTAGTGTTGTTTGTTGTCAGGGGTTTAGGGTTGTTTGTTGTTAGGGTGTTAGTGTTGTTTGTTGTTAGGGGTTTAGGGTGTTTGTTGTTAGGGGTTTAAGGTTGTTTGTTGTTAGGAGGTTAGGGTTGTTTGTTGTTAGGGGGTTAAGGATGTTTGCTGTTAGGATGTTAGGGTTGTTTGTTGTTACAGGGTTAGGTTAGTTTCTTGTTAGGGGTTTAGTGTTGTTTGTTGTTAGGGGGTTAGTGTTTGTTGTTAGGGGTTTAGTTTTGTTTCTTGTTGGGGTTTAGTGGTTTTTATTGTTAGGGTGTTAGTGTTGTTTGTTGTTAGGGGTTTAGGGTTGTTTGTTGTTAGGGGGTTAGTGTTTGTTGTTAGGGGTTTAAGGTTGTTTCTTGTTGGAGTTTAGTCATTTTTGTTGTTAGGGTGTTAGTGTTGTTTGTGGTTAGGGGGTTAGTGTTGTTGTTTGTTAGGGGTTAGGGTTGTTTGTTGTTAGAAGGTTAGGGTTGTTTGTTGTTAGGGGTTTAGTGTTGTTTGTTGTTAGGTGGTTAGGGTTGTTTGTTGTTACGGGGTTAGGTTAGTTTCTTGTTAGAGGTTTAGTGTTTTTTGTTGTTAGGGGGTTAGTGTTTGTTGTTACGGGTTTAGGGTTGTTTCTTGTTGGGGTATAGTAGTTTTTGTTGTTAGGGTGTTAGTGTTGCTTGTGGTTAGGGTGTTAGTGTTGTTTGTGCTTAGGGGGTGAGAATTGTTGGTTGTGAAGGGGTTAGGATTGTTTGTTGTTAGGGGTTTAGGGTTGTTTGTTGTTAGGGGGTTAAGGTGGATTGTTGTTAGGAGGTTAGGGCTGTTTGTTGTTACAGGGTTAGGTTAGTTTCTTGTTAGGGGTTTAGTGTTGTTTGTTGTTAGGGGGTTAGTGTTTGTTGTTAGGGGTTTAGTGTTGTTTCCTGTTGGGGTTTAGTGTTTTTTGCTGTTAGGGTGTTAGTGTTGTTTGTTGTTAGGGGTTTAGGGTTGTTTGTTGTTAGGGATTTAAGGTTGTTTCTTGTTAGGAGGTTAGGGTTGTTTGTTGTTACGGGGTTAGGTTAGTTTCTTGTTAGGGGTTTAGTGTTGTTTGCTGTTAGGGAGTTAGTGTTTGTTGTTAGGGGTTTAGGATTGTTTCTTGTTGGGGTTTAGTAGTTTTCGTTGTTAGGGTGTTAGTGTTGTTTGTGTTAGGGGGTTAGTGTTGTTGTTTGTTAGGGGGTTAGTGTTGTTTGTTGTTAGGAGGTTAGGGTTGTTTGTTGTTATGGGGTTAGGTTAGTTTCTTGTTAGGGGTTTAGTGTTGTTTGTTGTTAGGGGGTTAGTGTTTGTTGTTAGGGGTTTAGGGATGTTTCTTGTTGGGGTTTAGTAGTTTTTGTTGTTAGGGTGTTAGTGTTGTTTGTTGTTAGGGGGTTAGTGTTGTTTGTTCTTACGGGGTTAGTGTTGTTTGTGGTTAGGGTGTTAGTGTTGTTTGTGGTTAGGGGGTGTGCGTTGTTGGTTGTTAGGGGGTTAGGATTGTTTGTTGTTAGGAGTTTAGGGTTGTTTGTTGTTAGGGGGTTAAGGTTGTTTGTTGTTAGGAGGTTAGGGTTGTTTGTTGTTACGGGGTTAGGTTAGTTTCTTGTTAGGGGTTTAGTGTTGTTTGTTGTTAGGGTGTTAGTGTTTGTTGTTTGGGGTTTAGTGTTGTTTCTTGTTGGGGTTTAGTGGTTTTTGTTGTTAGGGTGTTAGTGTTGTTTCTTGTTAGATGTTTAGGGTTGTTTGTTGTTAGGGGTTTAAGGTTGTTTGTTGTTAGGGGGTTAGCGTTGTTTGTTGTTACGGGGTTAGGTTAGTTTCTTGTTAGGGGTTTAGTGTTGTTTGTTGTTAGGGGGTAAGTGTTTGTTGTTAGGGGTTTAGGGTTGTTTATTGTTGGGTTTAGTAGTTTTTGTTGTTAGGGTGTTAGTGTTGTTTGTTGTTAGGGGGTTAGTGTAGTTTGTTCTTACGGGGTTAGTGTTGTTTGTGGTTAGGGTGTTAGTGTTGTTTGTGGTTAGGGTGTGTGCGTTGTTGGTTGTTAGGGGGTTAGGTTAGTTTCTTGTTAGGGGTTTAGTGTTGTTTGCTGTTAGGGGGTTAGTGTTTGTTGTGAGGGGTTTAGGGTTGTTTCTTGTTGGGGTTTAGTAGTTTTTGTTGTTAGGGTGTTAGTGTTGTTTGTGGTTAGGGGGTTAGTGTTGTTGTTTGTTAGGTGGTTAGGGTTATTTGTTGTTAGGAGGTTAGGGTTGTTTGTTGTTACAGGGTTAGGTTAGTTTCTTGTTAGGGGTTTAGTGTTGTTTGTTGTTAGGGGGTTAGTGTTTGTTGTTAGGGGTTTAGTGTTGTTTCTTGTTGGGGTTTAGTGTTTTTTGTTGTTAGTGTGTTAGTGTTGTTTGTTGTTAGGGGTTTAGGGTTGTTTGTTGTTAGGGGTTTAAGGTTGTTTGTTGTTAGGAGGTTAGGGTTGTTTGTTGTTACGGGGTTAGGTTAGTTTCTTGTTAGGGGTTTAGTGTTGTTTGTTGTTAGGGGGTTAGTGTTTGTTGTTAGGGGTTTAGGGTTGTTTCTTGTTGGTGTTTAGTAGTTTTTGTTGTTAGGGGGTTAGTGTTGTTTGTTCTTATGGGGTTAGTGTTGTTTGTGGTTAGGGTGTTAGTGTTGTTTATGGTTAGGGGGTGTGCGTTGTTGGTTGTTAGGGGGTTAGGATGGTTTGTTGTTAGGGGTTTAGGGTTGTTTGTTGTTAGGGGGTTAAGGTTGTTTGTTGTTAGGAGGTTAGGGTTGCTGTTACGGGGTTAGGTTAGTTTCTTGTTAGGGGTTTAGTGTTTTTTGTTGTTAGGGGGTTAGTGTTTGTTGTTAGGGGTTTAGGGCTGTTTCTTGTTGGGGTTTAGTAGTTTTTGTTGTTAGGGTGTTAGTGTTGTTTGTGGTTAGGGGGTTAGTGTTGTTGTCTGTTAGGGGGTTAAGGTTGTTTTTTGTTAGGAGGTTAGGGTTGTTTGTTGTTACAGGGTTAGGTTAGTTTCTTGTTAGGGGTTTAGTGTTGTTTGTTGTTAGGGGGTTAGTGTTTGTTGTTAGGGGTTTAGTGTTGTTTCTTGTTGGGGTTTAGTGGTTTTTGTTGTTAGGGTGTTAGTGTTGTTTGTTGTTAGGGGTTTAGGGTTGTTTGTTGTTAGGGGTTTAAGGTTGTTTGTTGTTAGGAGGTTAGGGTTGTTTGTTGTTACGGGGTTAGGTTAGTTTCTTCTTAGGGGTTTAGTGTTGTTTGTTGTTAGGGGGTTAGTGTTTGTTGTTAGGGGTTTAGGGTTGTTTCTTGTTGGGGATTAGTAGTTTTTGTTGTTAGGGTTTTAGTGTTGTTTGTGGTTAGGGGGTTAGTGTAGTTTGTTCTTACGGGGTTAGTGTTGTTTGTGGTTAGGGTGTTAGTGTTGTTTGTGGTTAGGGGGTGTGCGTTGTTGGTTGTTAGGGGGTTAGGATTGTTTGTTGTTAGGGGTTTATGGTTGTTTGTTGTTAGTCGGTTAAGGATGTTTGTTGTTAGGATGTTAGGGTTGTTTGTTGTTACATTGTTAGGTTAGTTTCTTGTTAGGGGTTTAGTGTTGTTTGTTGTTAGGGGGTTAGTGTTTGTTGTTACGGGTTTAGTGTTGTTTCTTGTTGGGGTTTAGTGGTTTTTATTGTTAGGGTGTTAGTGTTGTTTGTTGTTAGGTGTTTAGGGTTGTTTGTTGTTAGGGGGTTAGTGTTTGTTGTTAGGGGTTTAAGGTTGTTTCTTGTTGGAGTTTAGTAGTTTTTCTTGTTAGGGTGTTAGTGTTGTTTGTGGTTAGGGGGTTAGTGTTGTTGTTTGTTAGGGGGTTAGGGTTGTTTGTTGTTGGAGTTTAGTGGTTTTTGTTGTTAGGGTGTTAGTGTTGTTTGTTGTTAGGGGTTTAGGGTTTTTTGTTGTTAGGGGTTTAAGGTTGTTTGTTGTTAGGAGGTTAGGGTTGTTTGTTGTTACGGGGTTAGGTTAGTTTCTTGTTAGGGGTTTAGTGTTGTTTGTTGTTGGGGGTTAGTGTTTGTTGTTAGGGCTTTAGGGTTGTTTCTTGTTGTTTTTTAGTAGTTTTTGTTGTTAGGGTGTTAGTGTTGTTTGTGGTTAGGGGGTTAGTGTTGTTGTTTGTTAGGGGGTTAGGGTTGTTTGTTGTTAGGTGGTTAGGGTTGTTTGTTGTTTCAGGGTTAGGTTAGTTTCTTGTTAGGGGTTTAGTGTTTTTTGTTGTTAGGGGGTTAGTGTTTGTTGTTAGGGGTTTAGGGTTGTTTCTTGTTGGGGTATAGTAGTTTTTGTTGTTAGGGTGTTAGTGTTGTTTGTGGTTACGGGGTTAGTGTTGTTGTTCTTACGGGGTTAGTGTTGTTTGTGGTTAGGGTGTTAGTGTTGTTTGTGCTTAGGGGGTGAGAGTTGTTGTTTGTTAAGGGGTTAGGATTGTTTGTTGTTAGGGGTTTAGGGTTGTTTGTTGTTAGGGGTTTAAGGTTGTTTGTTGTTAGGAGGTTAGGGTTCTTTGTTGTTACGGGTTTAGGTTAGTTTCTTGTTAGGGGTTTAGTGTTGTTTGCTGTTAGGGGGTTAGTGTTTGTTGTTAGATGTTTAGGATTGTTTCTTGTTGGGGTTTAGTAGTTTTTGTTGTTAGGGTGTTAGTGTTGTTTGTGGTTAGGGGGTTAGTGTTGTTGTTTGTTAGGGGGTTAGGGTTGTTTGTTGTTAGGAGGTTAGGGTTGTTTGTTGTTACAGGGTTAGGTTAGTTTCTTGTTAGGGGTTTAGTGTTGTTTGTTGTTAGGGGGTTAGTGTTTGTTGTTAGGGGTTTAGTGTTGTTTCCTGTTGGGGTTTAGTGGTTTTTGTTGTTAGGGTGTTAGTGTTGTTTGTTGTTAGGGGTTTAGGGTTGTTTGTTGTTAGGGGTTTAAGGCTGTTTGTTGTTAGGAGGTTAGGGTTGTTTGTTGTTACGGGGTTAGGTTAGTTTCTTGTTAGGGGTTTAGTGTTGTTTGTTGTTAGGGGGTTAGTGTTTGTTGTTAGGGGTTTAGTGTTGTTTCTTGTTGGGGTTTAGTAGTTTTTGTTGTTAGGGTGTTAGTGTTGTTTGTTGTTAGGGGGTTAGTGTTGTTTGTTCTTACGGGGTTAGTGTTGTTTGTGGTTAGGGTGTTAGTGTTGTTTGTGGTTAGGGGGTGTGCGTTGTTGGTTGTTAGGGGGTTAGGATTGTTTGTTGTTAGGGGTTTAGGGTTGTTTGTTGTTAGGGGGTTAAGGTTGTTTGTTGTTAGGAGGTTAGGGTTGTTTGTTGTTACAGGGTTAGGTTAGTTTCTTGTTAGGGGTTTAGTGTTGTTTGTTGTTAGGGGGTTAGTGTTTGTTGTTAGGGGTTTAGTGTTGTTTCTTGTTGGGGTTTAGTGGTTTTTGTTGTTAGGGTGTTAGTATTGTTTGTTGTTAGGGGTTTAGGGTTGTTTGTTGTTAGAGGTTTAAGGTTGTTTGTTGTTAGGAGGTTAGGGTTGTTTGTTGTTACGGGGTTAGGTTAGTTTCTTGTTAGGGGTTTAGTGTTGTTTGCTGTTAGGGAGTTAGTGTTTGTTGTTAGGGGTTTAGGATTGTTTCTTGTTGGGGTTTAGTAGTTTTTGTTGTTAGGGTGTTAGTGTTGTTTGTGGTTAGGGGGTTAGTGTTGTTGTTTGTTAGGGGGTTAGTGTTGTTTGTTGTTAGGAGGTTAGGGTTGTTTGTTGTTATGGGGTTAGGTTAGTTTCTTGTTAGGGGTTTAGTGTTGTTTGTTGTTAGGGGGTTAGTGTTTGTTGTTAGGGGTTTAGTGTTGTTTCTTGTTGGGGTTTAGTAGTTTTTGTTGTTAGGGTGTTAGTGTTGTTTGTTGTTATGCGGTTAGTGTTGTTTGTTCTTACGGGGTTAGTGTTGTTTGTGGTTAGGGGGTGTGCGTTGTTGGTTGTTAGGGGGTTAGGATTGTTTGTTGTTAGGGGTTTAGGGTTGTTTGTTGTTAGGGGGTTAAGGTTGTTTGTTGTTAGGAGGTTAGGGTTGTTTGTTGTTACGGTGTTAGGTTAGTTTCTTGTTAGGGGTTTAGTGTTGTTTGTTGTTAGGGTGTTAGTGTTTGTTGTTTGGGGTTTAGTGTTGTTTCTTGTTGGGGTTTAGTGGTTTTTGTTGTTAGGGTGTTAGTGTTGTTTCTTGTTAGATGTTTAGGGTTGTTTGTTGTTAGGGGTTTAAGGTTGTTTGTTGTTAGGGGGTTAGCGTTGTTTGTTGTTACGGGGTTAGGTTAGTTTCTTGTTAGGGGTTTAGTGTTGTTTGTTGTTAGGGGGTAAGTGTTTGTTGTTAGGGGTTTAGGGTTGTTTATTGTTGGGTTTAGTAGTTTTTGTTGTTAGGGTGTTAGTGTTGTTTGTTGTTAGGGGGTTAGTGTAGTTTGTTCTTACGGGGTTAGTGTTGTTTGTGGTTAGGGTGTTAGTGTTGTTTGTGGTTAGGGGGTGTGCGTTGTTGGTTGTTAGGGGGTTAGGTTAGTTTCTTGTTAGGGGTTTAGTGTTGTTTGCTGTTAGGGGGTTAGTGTTTGTTTTGAGGGGTTTAGGGTTGTTTCTTGTTGGGGTTTAGTAGTATTTGTTGTTAGGGTGTTAGTGTTGTTTGTGGTTAGGGGGTTAGTGTTGTTGTTTGTTAGGTGGTTAGGGTTATTTGTTGTTAGGAGGTTAGGGTTGTTTGTTGTTACAGGGTTAGGTTAGTTTCTTGTTAGGGGTTTAGTGTTGTTTGTTGTTAGGGGGTTAGTGTTTGTTGTTAGGGGTTTAGTGTTGTTTCTTGTTGGGGTTTAGTGTTTTTTGTTGTTAGTGTGTTAGTGTTGTTTGTTGTTAGGGGTTTAGGGTTGTTTGTTGTTAGGGGTTTAAGGTTGTTTGTTGTTAGGAGGTTAGGGTTGTTTGTTGTTACGGGTTTAGGTTAGTTTCTTGTTAGGGGTTTAGTGTTGTTTGTTGTTAGGGGGTTAGTGTTTGTTGTTAGGGGTTTAGTGTTGTTTCTTGTTGGTGTTTAGTGTTTTTTGTTGTTAGGGTGTTAGTGTTTTTTGTTGTTAGGGGTTTAGGGTTGTTTGTTGTTACAGGGTTAGGTTATTTTCTTGTAAGGGGTTAGTGTTGTTTGTTGTTAGGGGGTTAGTGTTTTTTGTTAGGGGTTTAGGGTTGTTTCTTGTTGGGGTTTAGTGGTTTTTGTTGTTAGGGTGTTAGTGTTGTTTGTTGATAGGGGTTTAGGGTTGTTTGTTGTTAGGGGGTTAGTGTTTGTTGTTAGGGGTTTAGGGTTGTTTCTTGTTGGGGTTTAGTAGTTTTTGTTGTTAGGGTGTTAGTGTTGTTTGTGGTTATTGAGTTAGTGTTGTTGTTTGTTAGCGGGTTAGGGTTGTTTGTTGTTAGGAGTTTATGTTTGTTTGTTGTTACAGGGTTAGGTTAGTTTCTTGTTAGGGGTTTAGTGTTGTTTTTTGTTAGGGGGTTAGTGTTTGTTGTTAGGGGTTTAGTGTTGTTTCTTGTTCGGGTTTAGTGGTTTTTGTTGTTAGGGTGTTAGTGTTGTTTGTTGTTAGGGGTTTAGGGTTGTTTGTTGTTAGGGGTTTAAGGTTGTTTGTTGTTAGGAGGTTAGGGTTGTTTGTTGTTACGGGGTTAGGTAAGTTTCTTTTTAGAGGTTTAGTGTTGTTTGTTGTTAGGGGGTTAGTGTTTGTTGTTAGGGGTTTAGGGTTGTTTCTTATTGGGTTTAGTAGTTTTTGTTGTTAGGGTGTTAGTGTTGTTTGTAGTTAGGGGGTTAGTGTAGTTTGTTCTTACGGGGTTAGTGTTGTTTGTGGTTAGGGTGTTAGTGTTGTTTGTGGTTAGGGAGTGTGCGTTGTTGGTTGTTAGGGGGTTAGGTTAGTTTCTTGTTAGGGGTTTAGTGTTGTTTGCTGTTAGGGGGTTAGTGTTTGTTGTTAGGGGTTTAGGGTTGTTTCTTGTTGCGGTTTACTAGTTTTTGTTGTTAGGGGGTTAGTGTTGTTTGTGGTTAGAGGGTTAGTGTTGTTGTTTGTTAGGGGGTTAAGGTTGTTTGTTGTTAGGAGGTTAGGGTTGTTTGTTGTTACAGGGTTAGGTTAGTTTCTTGTTAGGGGTTTAGTGTTGTTTGTTGTTAGGGGGTTAGTGTTTGTTGTCAGGGGTTTAGGGTTGTTTCTTGTTGCGGTTTACTAGTTTTTGTTGTTAGGGGGTTAGTGTTGTTTGTGGTTAGAGGGTTAGTGTTGTTGTTTGTTAGGGGGTTAAGGTTGTTTGTTGTTAGGAGGTTAGGGTTGTTTGTTGTTACAGGGTTAGGTTAGTTTCTTGTTAGGGGTTTAGTGTTGTTTGTTGTTAGGGGGTTAGTGTTTGTTGTTAGGGGTTTAGGGTTGTTTCTTGTTGCGGTTTACTAGTTTTTGTTGTTAGGGGGTTAGTGTTGTTTGTGGTTAGAGGGTTAGTGTTGTTTGTTAGGGGGTTAGGGTTGTTTGTTGTTAGAAGGTTAGGATTGTTTGTTGTTAGGGGTTTAGGGTTGTTTGTTGTTAGGTGGTTAGTGTTGTTTGTTGTTAGGGGTTTAGAGTAGTTTATTTTTAGGGGGTTAGTGTTGTTTGTTGTTAGGTTGTTAAGATTGTTGTTAGGGGGTTAGTGGTGTTTGTTGTTGGGGGTTAGTGTTTTTTGATGTTAGGGGATTAGTGTTGTTTCTTGTTAGAGAGTTAGGGTTCTTTGTTGTTAGGGGCTTAGGGTTGTTTGTTGTTAGTGGGTTAGAGTAGTTTGTTGTTGGGGGTTAGGGTTGTTTCTTTTTCGGGGGTTAGGGTTGTTTTTAGGTGGTTAGTGTTGTTTCTATTTAGGGGTTTCGGGTTGTTTCTTGTTAAGGTTTAGTGCTTTTTGTTGTTAGGGTGTTACTGTTGTTTGTGCTTAGGGGGTTACTGTTGTTTGTATTTAGGGGTTTAGGGTTGCTTCTTGTTGGGGTTTACTGGTTTTTGTTTTTAGGGTGTTAGTGTTTGTTGTTAGGGGTTTAGTGTTGTTTGTTGTTAGGGGATTAAGGTTGTTTGTTGTTAGGAGGTTAGGGTTGTTTGTTGTTACGGGGTTAGGTTAGTTTCTTGTTAGGGGTTAGTGTTGTTTGTTGTTAGGGGGTTAGTGTTTGTTGTTAGGGGTTTAGGGTTGTTTCTTGTTGGGGTTTAGTGGTGTTTGTTTTTAGGGTGTTAGTGTTGTTTGTTGTCAGGGGTTTAGGGTTGTTTGTTGTTAGGGGTTTAAGGTTGTTTGTTGTTAGGAGGTTAGGGTTGTTTGTTGTTACGGGGTTAGCTTACTTTCTTGTTAGGGGTTTAGTGTTGTTTGTTGTTAGGGGGTTAGTGTTTGTTGTTAGGGGTTTAGGGTTGTTTCTTGTTGGGGTTTAGTAGTTTCTGTTGTTAGGGTGTTAGTGTTGTTTGTGGTTAGGGGGTTAGTGTTGTTTGTTCTTACGGGGTTAGTGTTGTTTGTGGTTAGGGTGTTAGTGTTGTTTCTGGTTAGGGGGTGAGCGTTGTTGGTTGTTAGGGGGATAGGATTGTTTGTTATTAGGGGTTTAGGGTTGTTTGTTGTTAGGGGTTTAAGATTGTTTGTTGTTAGGAGGTTAGGGTTGTTTGTTGTTACGGGGTTAGGTTAGTTTCTTGTTAGGGGTTTAGTGTTGTTTGTTGTTAGGGGGTTAGTGTTTGTTGTTAGGGGTTTAGGGTTGTTTCTTGTTGGGGTTTAGTAGTTTTTGTTGTTAGGGTGTTAGTGTTGTTTGTTGTTAGGGGGTTAGTGTTGTTTGTTCTTACGGGGATAGTGTTGTTTGTGGTTAGGGTGTTAGTGCTGTTTGTGGTTAGGGGGTGAGCGTTGTTGGTTGTTAGGGGGTTAGGATTGTTTGTTGTTAGGGTTTTAAGGTTGTTTGTTGTTAGGAGGTTAGGGTTGTTTGTTGTTACGGGGTTAGGTTAGTTTGTTGTTAGGGGTTTAGTGTTGTTTGTTGTTAGGGGGTTAGTGTGTGTTGTTAGGGGTTTAGGGTTGTTTCTTCTTGGGGTTTAGTAGTTTTTGTTGTTAGGGTGTTAGTGTTGTTTGTTGTTAGGGGGTTAGTGTTGTTGTTTGTTAGGGGGTTAGGGTTGTTTGTTGTTAGGAGGTTACTGTTGTTTGTTCTTACAGGGTTAGGTTAGTTTCTTGTTAGGGGTTTAGTGTTGTTTGTTGTTAGGGGGTTAGTGTTTGTTGTTAGGGGTTCAGTGTTGTTTCTTGTTGGAGTTTAGTGGTTTTTGTTGTTAGATTGTTAGTGTTGTTTGTTGTTAGGGGTTTAGGGTTGTTTGTTGTTAGGGGTTTAAGGTTGTTTGTTGTTAGGAGGTTAGGGATGTTTGTTGTCACGGGGTTAGGTTAGTTTCTTGTTAGGGGTTTAGTGTTGTTTGTTGTTAGGGGGTTAGTGTTTGTTGTTAGGGGTTTAGGGTTGTTTCTTGTTGGGGTTTAGTAGTTTTTGTTGTTAGGGTGTTAGTGTTGTTTGTTGTTAGGGGGTTAGGGTTGTTTGTTGTTAGGGGTTTAAGGTTGTTTGTTGTTAGGAGGTTAGGGTTGTTTGTTGTTCCAGGGTTAGGTTAGTTTCTTGTTAGGGGTTTAGTGTTGTTTGTTGTTGGGGGTTAGTGTTTGTTGTTAGGGGTTTAGTGTTGTTTCTTGTTGGGGTTTAGTGGTTTTTGTTGTTGGGTGTTAGTGTTGTTTGTTGTTAGGGGTTTAGGGTTGTTTGTTGTTAGGGGTTTAAGGTTGTTTGTTGTTAGGAGGTTAGGATTGTTTGTTGTTACGGGGTTAGGTTAGTTTCTTGTTAGGGGGTTAGTGTTTGTTGTTAGGGGTTTAGGGTTGTTTCTTGGTGGTGTTTAGTAGTTTTTGTAGTTATGGTGTTAGTGTTGTTTGTTGTTGGGGGTTAGTGTTGTTTGTTCTTACGGGGTTATTGTTGTTTGTGGTTAGGGTGTTAGTTTTGTTGCTTTTTAGTGGGTTAGGGTTGTTTGTTGTTAGGAGGTTAGGGTTGTTTGTTCTCACAGGGTTAGGTTAGTTTCTTGTTAGGGGTTTAGTGTTGTTTGTTGTTAGGGGGTTAGTGTTTGTTGTTAGGGGTTTAGTGTTGTTTCTTGTTGGGGTTTAGTGGTTTTTATTTTTAGGGTGTTAGTGTTGTTTGTTGTTGGGGTTTAGTGGTTTTTGTTGTTAGGGTGTTAGTGTTGTTTGTTGTTAGGGGTTTAGGGTTGTTTGTTGTTAGGGGTTTAAGGTTGTTTGTTGTTAGGAGGTTAGGATTGTTTGTTGTTACGGAGTTAGGTTAGTTTCTTTTTAGGGGTTTAGTGCTGTTTGTTGTTAGGGGGTTAGTGTTTGTTGTTAGGGGTTTAGGGTTGTTTCTTGTTGGGGTTTAGTAGTTTTTGTTGTTAGGGTGTTAGTGTTGTTTGTGGTTGGGGATTAGTGTTGTTTGTTCTTACGGGGTTAGTGTTATTTGTGGTTAGGGTGTTAGTGTTGTTTGTTAGGATGTTAGGGTTGTTTGTTGTTAGGAGGTTAGGGTTGTTTGTTCTCACAGGGTTAGGTTAGTTTCTTGTTAGGGGTTTAGTGTTGTTTGTTGTCAGGGGGTTAGTGTTTGTTGTTAGGGGTTTAGTGTTGTTCCTTGTTGGGGTTTAGTAGTTTTTATTGATAGGGTGTTAGTGTTGTTTCTTGTTAGGGGTTTAGGTTTGTTTGTTGTTAGGGGTTTAAGGTTGTTTGTTCTTAGGAGGTTAGGATTGTTTGTTGTTACGGGGTTAGTTTAGTTTCTTCTTAGAGGTTTAGTGTTGTTTGTTGTTAAGGGGTTAGTGTTTGTTGTTAAGTGTTTAGGGTTGTTTCTTGTTGGGGTTTAGTAGTTTTTGTTAGGGTGTTAGTGCTGTTTTTGGTTAGGGGGTTAGGGTTGTTGTTTGTTAGGGGGTTAGGGTTGTTTGTTGTTAAAAGGTTAGGGTTGTTTGTTCTTGCAGGTTTAGGTTAGTTTCTTGTTAGGGGTTTAGTGTTGTTTGTTGTTGGGGGTTAGTGTTTGTTACTAGGGGTTCAGTGTTGTTTCTTGTTGGAGTTTAGTGGTTTTTGTTGTTAGGGTGTTAGTGTTGTTTGTTGTTAGGGGTTTAGGGTTGTTTGTTGTTAGGGGTTTAAGGATGTTTGTTGTTAGGAGGTTAGGGTTGTTTGTTATTACGGGGTTTGGTTAGTTTCTTGTTAGGTGTTTAGTGTTGTTTGTTGTTAGGGGGTTAGTGTTTGTTGTTAGGGGTTTAGGGTTGTTTCTTGTTGGGGTTTAGTAGTTTTTGTTGTTAAGGTGTTAGTGTTGTTTTTTGTTAGGGGGTTAGTGTTGTTTGTTCTTACGGGGTTAGTGTTGTTTGTGGTTAGGGTGTTAGTGCTGTTTGTGGTTAGGGGGTGTGCGTTGTTGGTTGTTAGGGGGTTAGGGTTGTTTGTTGTTAGGGGTTTAGAGTAGTTTATTTTTAGGGGGTTAGTGTTGTTTGTTGTTACGTTGTTAGGATTGTTGTTAGGGGTTAGTGGTGTTTGTTGTTAGGGGGTTAGTGTTTTTTGTTGTTAGGGGGTTAGTGTTGTTTCTTGTTAGAGAGTTAGGGTTCTTTGTTGTTAGGGGCTTAGGGTTGTTTGTTGTTAGTGGGTTAGAGTAGTTTGTTGTTGGGTGTTAGGGTTGTTTGTTGTTAGGGGTTTAGGGTTGTTGTTAGGTGGTTAGTGTTGTTTCTATTTAGGGGTTTCGGGTTGTTTCTTGTTGAGGTTTAGTGGTTTTTGTTGTTAGGGTGTTAGTGTTGTTTGTGGTTAGGGGTTAGTGTTGTTTGTATTTAGGGGTTTAGGGTTGTTTCTTGTTGGGCTTTAGTGGTTTTTGTTGTTAGGGTGTTAGTGTTGTTTGTTGTTAGGGGGTTAGTGTTGTTTGTTCTTACGGGGTTAGTGTTGTTTGTGGTTAGGGTGTTAGTGTTGTTTGTGGTTAGGGGGTGAGCGTTGTTGGTTGTTAGGGGGTTAGGATTGTTTGTTGTTAGGGGTTTAGGGTTGTTTGTTGTTAGGGGTTTAAGGTTGTTTGTTGTTAGGAGGTTAGGGTTGTTTGTTGTTACAGGGTTAGGTTAGTTTCTTGTTAGGGGTTTAGTGTTGTTTGTTGTTAGGGGTTAGTGTTTGTTGTTAGGGTTTTAGTGTTGTTTCTTGTGGGGGTTTAGTAGTTTTTGTTGTTAGGGTGTTAGTGTTGTTTGTTGTTAGGGGGTTAGTTTTGTTTGTTGTTAGGAGGTTAGTGTTGTTTGTGGTTAGGGTGTTAGTGTTGTTTGTGGTTGGGGGTTAGTGTTGTTTGTTCTTACGGGGTTAGTGTTGTTTGTGGTTAGGGTGTTAGTGTTGTTGTTTGTTAGGGGGTTAGGGTTGTTTGTTGTTAGGAGGTTAGGGTTGTTTGTTCTCACAGGGTTAGCTTAGTTTCTTGTTAGGGGTTTAGTGTTGTTTGTTGTTAGGGGGTTAGTTTTTGTTGTTAGGGGTTTAGGGTTGTTTCTTGTTGGGGTTTAGTAGTTTTTGTTGTTAGGGTGTTAGTGTTGTTTGTGGTTAGGGGGTTAGTGTTGTTCTTTGTTAGGGGGTTAGGGTTGTTTGTTGTTAGGAGGTTAGGGTTGTTTGTTGTTAGGGGTTTAGGGTAGTTTGTTGTTGGGGGTTAGGTTTGTTTGTTGTTAGGGGTTTAGAGTAGTTTATTTTTAGGGGGTTAGTGTTGTTTGTTGTTAGGTTGTTAGGATTGTTGTTAGGGGGTTAGTGGTGTTTGTTGTTAGGGGGTTAGTGTTTTTTGTTGTTAGGGGGTTAGTGTTGTTTCTTGTTAGAGAGTTAGGGTTCTTTGTTGTTAGGGGCTTAGGGTTATTTGTTGTTAGTGGGTTAGAGTAGTTTGTTGTTGGGGGTTAGGGTTGTTTGTTGTTAGGGGGTTAGGGTTGTTGTTAGGTGGTTAGTGTTGTTTCTATTTAGGGGTTTCGGGTTGTTTCTTGTTGAGGTTTAGTGGTTTTTGTTGTTAGGGTGTTAGTGTTGTTTGTGGTTAGCGGTTAGTGTTGTTTGTATTTAGGGGTTTAGGGTTGTTTCTTGTTGGGCTTTAGTGGTTTTTGTTGTTAGGGTGTTAGTGTTGTTTGTTGTTAGGGGGTTAGTGTTGTTTGTTCTTACGGGGTTAGTGTTGTTTGTGGTTAGGGTGTTAGTGTTGTTTGTGGTTAGGGGGTGAGTGTTGTTGGTTGTTAGGGGGTTAGGATTGTTTGTTGTTAGGGGTTTAGGGTTGTTTGTTGTTAGAGGTTTAAGGTTGTTTGTTGTTAGGAGGTTAGGGTTGTTTGTTGTTACAGGGTTAGGTTAGAGTCTTGTTGGGGTTTAGTGTTGTTTGTTGTTAGGGGGTTAGTGTTTGTTGTTAGGGGTTTAGGGTTGTTTCTTTTTGGGGTTTAGTAGTTTTTGTTGTTAGGGTGTTAGTGTTGTTTGTTGTTAGGGGGTTAGTGTTGTTTGTTCTTACGGGGATAGTGTTGTTTGTGGTTAGGGTGTTAGTGCTGTTTGTGGTTAGGGGGTGAGCGTTGTTGGTTGTTAGGGGGTTAGGATTGTTTGTTGTTAGGGTTTTAAGGTTGTTTGTTGTTAGGAGGTTAGGGTTGTTTGTTGTTACGGGGTTAGGTTAGTTTGTTGTTAGGGGTTTAGTGTTGTTTGTTGTTAGGGGGTTAGTGTGTGTTGTTAGGGGTTTAGGGTTGTTTCTTCTTGGGGTTTAGTAGTTTTTGTTGTTAGGGTGTTAGTGTTGTTTGTTGTTAGGGGGTTAGTGTTGTTGTTTGTTAGGGGGTTAGGGTTGTTTGTTGTTAGGAGGTTACTGTTGTTTGTTCTTACAGGGTTAGGTTAGTTTCTTGTTAGGGGTTTAGTGTTGTTTGTTGTTAGGGGGTTAGTGTTTGTTGTTAGGGGTTCAGTGTTGTTTCTTGTTGGAGTTTAGTGGTTTTTGTTGTTAGATTGTTAGTGTTGTTTGTTGTTAGGGGTTTAGGGTTGTTTGTTGTTAGGGGTTTAAGGTTGTTTGTTGTTAGGAGGTTAGGGATGTTTGTTGTCACGGGGTTAGGTTAGTTTCTTGTTAGGGGTTTAGTGTTGTTTGTTGTTAGGGGGTTAGTGTTTGTTGTTAGGGGTTTAGGGTTGTTTCTTGTTGGGGTTTAGTAGTTTTTGTTGTTAGGGTGTTAGTGTTGTTTGTTGTTAGGGGGTTAGGGTTGTTTGTTGTTAGGGGTTTAAGGTTGTTTGTTGTTAGGAGGTTAGGGTTGTTTGTTGTTCCAGGGTTAGGTTAGTTTCTTGTTAGGGGTTTAGTGTTGTTTGTTGTTGGGGGTTAGTGTTTGTTGTTAGGGGTTTAGTGTTGTTTCTTGTTGGGGTTTAGTGGTTTTTGTTGTTGGGTGTTAGTGTTGTTTGTTGTTAGGGGTTTAGGGTTGTTTGTTGTTAGGGGTTTAAGGTTGTTTGTTGTTAGGAGGTTAGGATTGTTTGTTGTTACGGGGTTAGGTTAGTTTCTTGTTAGGGGGTTAGTGTTTGTTGTTAGGGGTTTAGGGTTGTTTCTTGGTGGTGTTTAGTAGTTTTTGTAGTTATGGTGTTAGTGTTGTTTGTTGTTGGGGGTTAGTGTTGTTTGTTCTTACGGGGTTATTGTTGTTTGTGGTTAGGGTGTTAGTTTTGTTGCTTTTTAGTGGGTTAGGGTTGTTTGTTGTTAGGAGGTTAGGGTTGTTTGTTCTCACAGGGTTAGGTTAGTTTCTTGTTAGGGGTTTAGTGTTGTTTGTTGTTAGGGGGTTAGTGTTTGTTGTTAGGGGTTTAGTGTTGTTTCTTGTTGGGGTTTAGTGGTTTTTATTTTTAGGGTGTTAGTGTTGTTTGTTGTTGGGGTTTAGTGGTTTTTGTTGTTAGGGTGTTAGTGTTGTTTGTTGTTAGGGGTTTAGGGTTGTTTGTTGTTAGGGGTTTAAGGTTGTTTGTTGTTAGGAGGTTAGGATTGTTTGTTGTTACGGAGTTAGGTTAGTTTCTTTTTAGGGGTTTAGTGCTGTTTGTTGTTAGGGGGTTAGTGTTTGTTGTTAGGGGTTTAGGGTTGTTTCTTGTTGGGGTTTAGTAGTTTTTGTTGTTAGGGTGTTAGTGTTGTTTGTGGTTGGGGATTAGTGTTGTTTGTTCTTACGGGGTTAGTGTTATTTGTGGTTAGGGTGTTAGTGTTGTTTGTTAGGATGTTAGGGTTGTTTGTTGTTAGGAGGTTAGGGTTGTTTGTTCTCACAGGGTTAGGTTAGTTTCTTGTTAGGGGTTTAGTGTTGTTTGTTGTCAGGGGGTTAGTGTTTGTTGTTAGGGGTTTAGTGTTGTTTCTTGTTGGGGTTTAGTAGTTTTTATTGATAGGGTGTTAGTGTTGTTTCTTGTTAGGGGTTTAGGTTTGTTTGTTGTTAGGGGTTTAAGGTTGTTTGTTCTTAGGAGGTTAGGATTGTTTGTTGTTACGGGGTTAGTTTAGTTTCTTCTTAGAGGTTTAGTGTTGTTTGTTGTTAAGGGGTTAGTGTTTGTTGTTAAGTGTTTAGGGTTGTTTCTTGTTGGGGTTTAGTAGTTTTTGTTAGGGTGTTAGTGCTGTTTTTGGTTAGGGGGTTAGGGTTGTTGTTTGTTAGGGGGTTAGGGTTGTTTGTTGTTAAAAGGTTAGGGTTGTTTGTTCTTGCAGGTTTAGGTTAGTTTCTTGTTAGGGGTTTAGTGTTGTTTGTTGTTGGGGGTTAGTGTTTGTTACTAGGGGTTCAGTGTTGTTTCTTGTTGGAGTTTAGTGGTTTTTGTTGTTAGGGTGTTAGTGTTGTTTGTTGTTAGGGGTTTAGGGTTGTTTGTTGTTAGGGGTTTAAGGATGTTTGTTGTTAGGAGGTTAGGGTTGTTTGTTATTACGGGGTTTGGTTAGTTTCTTGTTAGGTGTTTAGTGTTGTTTGTTGTTAGGGGGTTAGTGTTTGTTGTTAGGGGTTTAGGGTTGTTTCTTGTTGGGGTTTAGTAGTTTTTGTTGTTAAGGTGTTAGTGTTGTTTTTTGTTAGGGGGTTAGTGTTGTTTGTTCTTACGGGGTTAGTGTTGTTTGTGGTTAGGGTGTTAGTGCTGTTTGTGGTTAGGGGGTGTGCGTTGTTGGTTGTTAGGGGGTTAGGGTTGTTTGTTGTTAGGGGTTTAGAGTAGTTTATTTTTAGGGGGTTAGTGTTGTTTGTTGTTACGTTGTTAGGATTGTTGTTAGGGGTTAGTGGTGTTTGTTGTTAGGGGGTTAGTGTTTTTTGTTGTTAGGGGGTTAGTGTTGTTTCTTGTTAGAGAGTTAGGGTTCTTTGTTGTTAGGGGCTTAGGGTTGTTTGTTGTTAGTGGGTTAGAGTAGTTTGTTGTTGGGTGTTAGGGTTGTTTGTTGTTAGGGGTTTAGGGTTGTTGTTAGGTGGTTAGTGTTGTTTCTATTTAGGGGTTTCGGGTTGTTTCTTGTTGAGGTTTAGTGGTTTTTGTTGTTAGGGTGTTAGTGTTGTTTGTGGTTAGGGGTTAGTGTTGTTTGTATTTAGGGGTTTAGGGTTGTTTCTTGTTGGGCTTTAGTGGTTTTTGTTGTTAGGGTGTTAGTGTTGTTTGTTGTTAGGGGGTTAGTGTTGTTTGTTCTTACGGGGTTAGTGTTGTTTGTGGTTAGGGTGTTAGTGTTGTTTGTGGTTAGGGGGTGAGCGTTGTTGGTTGTTAGGGGGTTAGGATTGTTTGTTGTTAGGGGTTTAAGGTTGTTTGTTGTTAGGAGGTTAGGGTTGTTTGTTGTTACAGGGTTAGGTTAGTTTCTTGTTAGGGGTTTAGTGTTGTTTGTTGTTAGGGGTTAGTGTTTGTTGTTAGGGTTTTAGTGTTGTTTCTTGTGGGGGTTTAGTAGTTTTTGTTGTTAGGGTGTTAGTGTTGTTTGTTGTTAGGGGGTTAGTTTTGTTTGTTGTTAGGAGGTTATTGTTGTTTGTGGTTAGGGTGTTAGTGTTGTTTGTGGTTGGGGGTTAGTGTTGTTTGTTCTTACGGGGTTAGTGTTGTTTGTGGTTAGGGTGTTAGTGTTGTTGTTTGTTAGGGGGTTAGGGTTGTTTGTTGTTAGGAGGTTAGGGTTGTTTGTTCTCACAGGGTTAGCTTAGTTTCTTGTTAGGGGTTTAGTGTTGTTTGTTGTTAGGGGGTTAGTTTTTGTTGTTAGGGGTTTAGGGTTGTTTCTTGTTGGGGTTTAGTAGTTTTTGTTGTTAGGGTGTTAGTGTTGTTTGTGGTTAGGGGGTTAGTGTTGTTCTTTGTTAGGGGGTTAGGGTTGTTTGTTGTTAGGAGGTTAGGGTTGTTTGTTGTTAGGGGTTTAGGGTAGTTTGTTGTTGGGGGTTAGGTTTGTTTGTTGTTAGGGGTTTAGAGTAGTTTATTTTTAGGGGGTTAGTGTTGTTTGTTGTTAGGTTGTTAGGATTGTTGTTAGGGGGTTAGTGGTGTTTGTTGTTAGGGGGTTAGTGTTTTTTGTTGTTAGGGGGTTAGTGTTGTTTCTTGTTAGAGAGTTAGGGTTCTTTGTTGTTAGGGGCTTAGGGTTATTTGTTGTTAGTGGGTTAGAGTAGTTTGTTGTTGGGGGTTAGGGTTGTTTGTTGTTAGGGGGTTAGGGTTGTTGTTAGGTGGTTAGTGTTGTTTCTATTTAGGGGTTTCGGGTTGTTTCTTGTTGAGGTTTAGTGGTTTTTGTTGTTAGGGTGTTAGTGTTGTTTGTGGTTAGCGGTTAGTGTTGTTTGTATTTAGGGGTTTAGGGTTGTTTCTTGTTGGGCTTTAGTGGTTTTTGTTGTTAGGGTGTTAGTGTTGTTTGTTGTTAGGGGGTTAGTGTTGTTTGTTCTTACGGGGTTAGTGTTGTTTGTGGTTAGGGTGTTAGTGTTGTTTGTGGTTAGGGGGTGAGTGTTGTTGGTTGTTAGGGGGTTAGGATTGTTTGTTGTTAGGGGTTTAGGGTTGTTTGTTGTTAGAGGTTTAAGGTTGTTTGTTGTTAGGAGGTTAGGGTTGTTTGTTGTTACAGGGTTAGGTTAGAGTCTTGTTGGGGTTTAGTGTTGTTTGTTGTTAGGGGGTTAGTGTTTGTTGTTAGGGGTTTAGTGTTGTTTCTTGTGGCGGTTTAGTAGTTTTTGTTGTTAGGGTGTTAGTGTTGTTTTTTGTTAGGGGGTTAGTGTTGTTTGTTCTTACGGGGTTAGTGTTGTTTGTGGTTAGGGTGTTAGTGTTGTTTGTGGTTAGGGGGTGAGCGTTGTTGGTTGTTAGGGGGTTAGGATTGTTTGTTGTTAGGGGTTTAGAGTTTTTTGTTGTTAGGGGGTTAATGTTGTTTGTTGTTAGGAGGTTAGGGTTCTTTGTTTTTTCAGGGTTAGTTTAGTTTCTTGTTAGGGGTTTAGTGTTGTTTGTTGTTAGGGGTTTAGTGTTTGTTGTTAGGGGTTTAGTGTTGTTTCTTGTTGGGGTTTAGTGTTTTTTGTTCTTAGGGTGTTAATGTTGTTTGTTGTTGGGGTTTAGGGTTGTTTGTTGTTAGGGGTTTAAGATTGTTTGTTGTCAGGAGGTTAGGGTTGTTTGTTGTTACAGGGTTAGGTTAGTTTCTTGTTAGGGGTTTAGTGTTGTTTGTTGTTAGGGGGTTAGTGTTTGTTGTTAGGGGTTTAGGTTTGTTGTTCTTAGGGGGTTAGTGTTGCTTGTTGTTAGGCTGTTAGGATTGTTTGTTAGTGTGTTAGAGTTTTTTGTTTTTCGGGGCTTAGGGTTGTTTTATGTTAGGGAGTTAGTGTTTGTTGTTGGAGGTTAGTGTTGTTTGTTAGGGGATTAATTTTGTTTGTTTTTAGTGGGTTAGGGTTGTTTGTTGTTGGGGGTTACTGTTGTTTTTTGTCAGGGTTTCAGTGTTGTTTGTTTTTAGCTGTTTAGAGTTGTTTATTTTTAGGGTATTAGTGTTTTTTGTTGTTAGGGGGTTAGGATTGTGTGTTTTTAGGGTGTTATTGTTGTTTGTTTTTGGGGGTTAGTGTTGTTTGTTGTTAGGGGTTCAGTGTTGCTTGTTTTTAGGGGGTTAGTGTTGTTTGTTGTTAGGGGTTAGGGTTGTTTGTTATTAGGGGTTAATTTGGTTTTTTGTTAGGGGTTCAGTGTTGTTTGTTGTTAGGGGGTGAGTGTTGTTTGTTGTCAGGGCGTTAGGGTTGTTTCTTGTTAGGGGATTAGGGTCGATGGTTGTTAGGTGTTTAGTGTTGTTTGTTGTTAGGTGTTAGTGTTGCTTGTCATTAGGGCGTTAGTGTTTTTTGTTGTTAGTGGGTTAGTGCTGTGTGTTGTTAGTGGCTTAGTGTTGTTTGTTTTTAGGGGTTCAGTGTTGTTTGTTTTTAGGGTTTTAGGGTTGTTTGTTTTTAGGGGGTTTGCATTGTTTGTTTTTAGGGTGTTAGGATTGATTGTTGTTAGGGGGTAAGTGTTGTTTGTTGTTACGGGGTTAGTGTTGTTGGTTTTTGGGGGTTAGGGTTGTTTGTTGTTTGGGGGTTAAGGTTGTTTGTTGTTAGTGGGTTAGGGTTGTTTGTTGTTAGGGGATTACTGTTGTTGTTGTTAGGGGGTTAGTGCTTTTTTTTGTTGGGGGTTAATGTTGTTTCTTGTTAGGGGGTCAGCGTTTGTTATTAGGGGTTTTGGGTTTGTTGTTGTTAGGGTGTTAGTGTTGCTTGTTGTTAGGGGGTTGGTATTGTTTGTTCTTAGGGGGTTAGTGTTGTTTGTGGTTAGAGCGTTAGTGTTGTTTGTTGTTACGGGGTTAATGTTGTTTCTTTTTAGGGGTTTAGGGTTGTTTCTTGTTGGGGGATAGTGGTGTTTGCTGTTGGGGGTTTAGTGATGGTTGTTGTTAGGGTGTTAGTGATGGTTGTTGTTAGGAGGTTAGTGTTGTTTATTGTTAGCTGTTTAGGGTTGTTTCTTGTTGGGGTTTTGTGGTTTTTGTTCTTAGGGTGTTAGTGTTTGTGGTTAGGGGGTTAGTGTTGCTGGTTGTTAGGGGGTTAGGGTTCTTTGTTGTTAGGGGGTTAGGGTTGTTTGTTGTTAGTGGGTTAGTGTTGTTTGTTGTTAGTGGGTTAGTGTTGTTTGTTGTTAGGGGTTCAGAGTTTTTTGCTGTTAGGGGGTTAGAGTTGTTTGCTGTTAGAGGATTTGGGTTCTTTCTTGTGGGTTAGTGTTGTTTGTTTTTAGGGGATAAGTGTTGGTTGTTGCTAGGGGGTTAGTTTTTTTTGTTTTTACTGGCTTAGTGGTGTTGGTGGTTAGGGGGTTAGTGTTGCTGGTTGTTTAGGGGGTTAGGGTTGTTTGTTGTTAGGGGGTTAGTGTTGTTTGTTTTTAGGGGGAAAGTGTTGGTTGTTGTTAGGCGGTTAGGGTTATTGGTTGTTAGGGGGTTAGGGTTGTTTGCTGTTAGTGGGTTAGGGTTGTTTGTTGTTACGGGGTTAGTGTTCTTTGTTATTATGGGGATAGGATTTTTTGTTGTTACGGGGTTAGTGTAGTTTCTTGTTATAGAGTTAGTGTTGTTTGTTGTTAGTGGGTTAGGGTTCTTTGTTGTTTGGTTACGGTTGTTTGTTGTTACGGGGTTAGGGTTGTTTGTTGTTAGGGGGTTAGTGTTGTTTGTTCTTAGGGCGTTAGTGTTGGTTGTTGTTAGTAGGTTAGTGTTTTTTCTTCTTAGTGGGTTAGTGCTGTTTGGGGTTAGGGGGTTAGTGTTGTTGGTTGTTAGGGGGTTAGTGTTGTTTGTTGTTAGGGGTTTAGTGTTGTTTGCTGTTCGGTGTTTAGAGTTTTTTGTTCTTAGGGGCTTAGGGTTGTTTGTTGTTAGGGGATTAGGGTTGTTTCTTGTTAGGGGGTTAGTGTTGTTTGTTTTTAGGGGGTAAGTGTTGGTTGCTGTTAGGGGGTTAGTGTTCTTTGTTTTTACTGGGTTATTGCTGTTTGTGGTTAGGGGGTTAGTGTAGTTGGTTGTTAGGGAGTTAGGGTTGTTTGTTGTTAGTTGGTTAGGGTTTGTTGTTACAGTGTTAGTGTTGGTAGTTGTTAGGGGGTTAGTTTTGTTTGGTTTTAGAGTTTTAGGGTTGTTGGTTGTTAGTGTGTTAGTGTTGTTTGTTGTTAGGGGCTTAGGGGTGTTTGTTGTTACGGGGTTAGGGTTTTTTTGATTATGAGGTTAGGGTAGTTTCCTGTTAGGGGGTTAGTGTTGTTTGTTTTTAGTGGCTTAGGGTTGTTTGTTGTTAGGGAGTTAGGTTAGTTTCATGTTAGGGGGTTAGTGTTGTTTGTTGTTAGGGGTTTAAAACACACTGCCTAGGGAAATCCTAGCAAAGCCCTGTGTTTCCCCACAGGAATGTATGTCCGTTTCAGTTCTTTGCCAGCAACGGAGCTCAGAGGCAACGTCAGATTGTGTGTATCTCAGTGAGAGAAAGAACACTGTGACTTCCCCCGTTCCTCTGACGAAAGCAGTTAGAGGGAGAAAAGCGTCCTTTGCTTTCGCTTTCTCGCAATGAGCTCCACAGATCTGCCCTTCGCGAAGGGCCATTTTCCCCCGGAGAACTGCCTCGCGGTAGCCCTGTTCTGGAAGTGGAAGGAGTATGCAGTGTTGGCGTTCAGCTATTGTGAAGGCTCGCTTTGGCCCAGGGCAAACGAAGCGCCGGGGGAAATCTTAGCAGAGCCCGGCGCCTTTCCACGGTTCAAAGCGTGGAAGTGCAGACTCTTGTGCAAAGAAGAGAGCGCACAGGCAACAGCAGCCTGCACGTTTCTCAGTGAAAGGGAGAACTCCCTGACTTCATCCAGTCCTCTGAGCAAAGCAGGCAGAGGGAGAGAAACTTTCTTTCCTTCCTCTTTCCTGCAACGAATTCCTCATTTGCTCTTGCAAACGCAAGGCTTCTTCTAAAAAACTACGTCACGGTGCAGGGATCCATCCAGAGGAGCAACGAAATAGTTTTAGCTGGAAGTGATTGGCAGAGCAGCCGGGGAGAAAAGGCCTCTTGCTATTTTCTTTTCTTTCTGCCCGAATGCGGTCAATTGGCACCTGCCAAGGCAAGGTTTCCCAGCACAAACTACAAAGCAACAGCTCTCTCATGAAGAGGAAATCCCATTCAGTGTTGCCCTTGCGAGATAGTGTTGCTACAGTGAGGCCCAGGGAAAACACACTGCCTAGAGAAATCCTAGCAAAGCCCTGTGTTTCCCCACAGGAATGTATGTCCGTTTCAGTTCTCTCCCAACAACGGAGCTCAGAGGCAACGTCAGATTGTGTGTATCTCAGTGAGAGAAAGAACACTGTGACTTCCCCCGTTCCTCTGACAAAAGCAGTTATTGGGAGAAAAGCGTCCTTTGCTTTCGCTTTCCCGCAATGAGCTCGACAGATCTGCCCTTCGCGAAGGGCCGTTTTCCCCCGGAGAACTGCCTCGCGGTAGCCCTGTTCTGGAAGTGGAACGAGTATGCAGTGTTAGCGTTCAGCTAATGCGAAGGCTCGCTTTGGCCCAGGGCAAACGAAGCGCTGGGGGAAATCTTAGCAGAGCCCGGCGCCTTTCCACGGTTCAAAGCGTGGAACTGCAGACTCTTTTGCAAAGAAGAGAGCGCACAGGCAACAGCAGCCTGCACGTTTCTCAGTGAAAGGGAGAACTCCCTGACTTCATCCAGTCCTCTGAGCAAAGCAGGCAGAAGGAGAGAAACTTTCTTTCCTTCCTCTTTCCTGCAACGAATTCCTCATTTGCTTTTGCAAACGCAAGGCTTCTTCTGAAAAACTACGTCACGGTGCAGGGATCCTTCCAGAGGACCAACGACATAGTTTTAGCTGGAAGGGCTTGGCAGAGCAGCCGGTGAGAAAAGGCCTCTTGCTATTTTCTTTTCTTTCTGCCTCACTGCGGTCAATTAGCACTTGCCAAAGCAAGGTTTCCCAGCACAAACTACAAAGCAGCAGCTCTCTCCTGGCAGAGGAAATCCCATGCAGTGTTGCCCTGGCGAGATAGTGTTGGTACAGTGAGGCCCAGGGAAAACACACTGCCTAGAGAAATCCTAGCAAAGCCCTGTGTTTCCCCACAGGAATGTATGTCCGTTTCAGTTCTTCGCCAGCAACGGAGCAAAGAGGCAACGTCAGATTCTGTGTATCTCAGTGAGAGAACGAACACTGTGACTTCCCCGGTTCCTCTGACGAAAGCAGTTAGAGGGAGAAAAGCGTCCTTTGCTTTCGCTTTCCCGCAATGAGCTCCACAGATCTGCCCTTCGCGAAGGGCCGTTTTCCCCCGGAGAACTGCCTCGCGGTAGCCCTGTTCTGGAAGTGGAACGAGTATGTAGTGTTGGCGTTCAGCTATTGTGAAGGCTCGCTTTGGCCCAGGGCAAACGAAGCGCCGGGGGAAATCTTAGCAGAGCCCGGCGCCTTTCCACGGTTCAAAGCGTGGAACTGCAGACTCTTTTGCAAAGAAGAGAGCGCACAGGCAACAGCAGCCTGCACGTTTCTCAGTGAAAGGGAGAACTCCCTGACTTCATCCAGTCCTCTGAGCAAAGCAGGCAGAAGGAGAGAAACTTTCTTTCCTTCCTCTTTCCTGCAACGAATTCCTCATTTGCTCTTGCAATCGCAAGGCTTCTTCTAAAAAACTACGTCACGGTGCAGGGATCCATCCAGAGGAGCAACGAAATAGTTTTAGCTGGAAGTGATTGGCAGAGCAGCCGGGGAGAAAAGGCCTCTTGCTATTTTCTTTTCTTTCTGCCCGAATGCGGTCAATTGGCACCTGCCAAGGCAAGGTTTCCCAGCACAAACTACAAAGCAGCAGCTCTCTGCTGGCAGAGGAAATCCCATTCAGTGTTGCCCTTGCGAGATAGTGTTGCTACAGTGAGGCCCAGGGAAAACAGACTGCCTAGAGAAATCCTAGCAAAGCCCTGTGTTTCCCCACAGGAATGTATGTCCGTTTCAGTTCTTTGCCAACAACGGAGCTCAGAGGCAAGGTCAGATTGTGTGTATCTCAGTGAGAGAAAGAACACTGTGACTTCCCCGGTTCCTCTGACGAAAGCAGTTATTGGGAGAAAAGCGTCCTTTGCTTTCGCTTTCCCGCAATGAGCTCCACAGATCTGCCCTTCGCGAAGGGCCGTTTTCCCCCGGAGAACTGCCTCGCGGTAGCCCTGTTCTGGAAGTGGAACGAGTATGCAGTGTTAGCGTTCAGCTAATGCGAAGGCTCGCTTTGGCCCAGGGCAAACGAAGCGCTGGGGGAAATCTTAGCAGAGCCCGGCGCCTTTCCACGGTTCAAAGCGTGGAACTGCAGACTCTTTTGCAAAGAAGAGAGCGCACAGGCAACAGCAGCCTGCACGTTTCTCAGTGAAAGGGAGAACTCCCTGACTTCATCCAGTCCTCTGAGCAAAGCAGGCAGAAGGAGAGAAACTTTCTTTCCTTCCTCTTTCCTGCAACGAATTCCTCATTTGCTCTTGCAAACGCAAGGCTTCTTCTGAAAAACTACGTCACGGTGCAGGGATCCTTCCAGAGGAGCAACGACATAGTTTTAGCTGGAAGGGCTTGGCAGAGCAGCCGGGGAGAAAAGGCCTCTTGCTGTTCTCTTTTCTTTCTGCCCGAATGCGGTCAATTGGCACTTGCCAAAGCAAGGTTTTCCAGCACAAACTACAAAGCAGCAGCTCTCTCCTGGCAGAGGAAATCCCATGCAGTGTTGCCCTGGCGAGATAGTGTTGGTACAGTGAGGCCCTGGGAAAACACACTGCCTAGAGAAATCCTAGCAAAGCCCTGTGTTTCCCCACAGGAATGTATGTCCGTTTCAGTTCTTCGCCAGCAACGGAGCAAAGAGGCAACGTCAGATTGTGTGTATCTCAGTGAGAGAAAGAACACTGTGACTTCCCCTGTTCCTCTGACGAAAGCAGTTAGAGGGAGAAAAGCGTCCTTTGCTTTCGCTTTCCCGCAATGAGCTCCACAGATCTGCCCTTCGCGAAGGGCCGTTTTTCCCTGGAGAACTGCTTCGCGGTAGCCCTGTTCTGGAAGTGGAACGAGTATGCAGTGTTAGCGTTCAGCTAATGTGAAGGCTCGCTTTGGCCCAGGGCAAACGAAGCGCCGGGGGAAGTCTTAGCAGAGCCCGGCGCCTTTCCACGGTTCAAAGCGTGGAAGTGCAGACTCTTGTGCAAAGAAGAGAGCGCACAGGCAACAACAGCCTGCACGTTTCTCAGTGAAAGGGAGAACTCCCTGACTTCATCCAGTCCTCTGAGCAAAGCAGGCAGAGGGAGAGAAACTTTCTTTCCTTCCTCTTTCCTGCAACGAATTCCTCATTTGCTCTTGCAAACGCAAGGCTTCTTCTAAAAAACTACGTCACGGTGCAGGGATCCATCCAGAGGAGCAACGAAATAGTTTTAGCTGGAAGTGATTGGCAGAGCAGCCGGGGAGAAAAGGCCTCTTGCTATTTTCTTTTCTTTCTGTCCGAATGCGGTCAATTGGCACCTGCCAAGGCAAGGTTTCCCAGCACAAACTACAAAGCAGCAGCTCTCTGCTGGCAGAGGAAATCCCATTCAGTGTTGCCCTTGCGAGATAGTGTTGCTACAGTGAGGCCCAGGGAAAACACACTGCCTAGAGAAATCCTAGCAAAGCCCTGTGTTTCCCCACAGGAATGTATGTCCGTTTCAGTTCTTTGCCAACAACGGAGCTCAGAGGCAACGTCAGATTGTGTGTATCTCAGTGAGAGAAAGAACACTGTGACTTCCCCGGTTCCTCTGACGAAAGCAGGTAGAGGGAGAAAAGCGTCCTTTGCTTTCGCTTTCCCACAATGAGCTCCACAGATCTGCCCTTCGCGAAGGGCCGTTTTCCCCCGGAGAACTGCCTCGCGGTAGCCCTGTTCTGGAAGTGGAACGAGTATGCAGTGTTAGCGTTCAGCTAATGTGAAGGCTCGCTTTGGCCCAGGGCAAACGAAGCGCCGGTGGAAGTCTTAGCAGAGCCCGGCGCCTTTCCACGGTTCAAAGCGTGGAACTGCAGACTCTTGTGCAAAGAAGAGAGCGCACAGGCAACAGCAGCCCGCACCTTTCTCAGTGAAAGGGAGAACTCCCTGACTTCATCCAGTCCTCTGAGCACGCAGGCAGAGGGAGAGAAACTTTCTTTCCTTCCTCTTTCCTGCAACGAATTCCTCATTTGCTCTTGCAATCGCAAGGCTTCTTCTAAAAAACTACGTCACGGTGCAGGGATCCATCCAGAGGAGCAACGAAATAGTTTTAGCTGGAAGGGCTTGGCTGAGCAGCCGGGGAGAAAAGGCCTCTTGCTATTTTCTTTTCTTTCTGCCCGATTGCGGTCAATTGGCACCTGCCAAGGCAAGGTTTCCCAGCACAAACTACAAAGCAGCAGCTCTCTGCTGGCAGAGGAAATCCCATTCAGTGTTGCCCTTGCGAGATAGTGTTGCTACAGTGAGGCCCAGGGAAAACACACTGCCTAGAGAAATCCTAGCAAAGCCCTGTGTTTCCCCACAGGAATGTATGTCCGTTTCAGTTCTTTGCCAACAACGGAGCTCAGAGGCAACGTCAGATTGTGTGTATCTCAGTGAGAGAAAGAACACTGTGACTTCCCCGGTTCCTCTGACGAAAGCAGTTAGAGGGAGAAAAGCGTCCTTTGCTTTCTCTTTCCCGCAATGAGCTCCACAGATCTGCCCTTCGCGAAGGGCCGTTTTCCCCCGGAGAACTGCCTCGCGGAAGCCCTGTTCTGGAAGTGGAACGAGTATGCAGTGTTAGCGTTCAGCTAATGTGAAGGCTCGCTTTGGCCCAGGGCAAATGAAGCGCCGGGGGAAGTCTTAGCAGAGCCCAGCGCCTTTCCACGGTTCAAAGCGTGGAACTGCAGACTCTTGTGCAAAGAAGAGAGCGCAGAGGCAACAGCAGCCCGCACGTTTCTCAGTGAAAGGGAGAACTCCCTGACTTCATCCAGTCCTCTGAGCAAGCAGGCAGAGGGAGAGAAACTTTCTTTCCTTCCTCTTTCCTGCAACGAATTTCTCATTTGCTCTTGCAATCGCAAGGCTTCTTGTAAAAAACTACGTCACGGTGCAGGGATCCATCCAGAGGAGCAACGAAATAGTTTTAGCTGGAAGGGCTTGGCTGAGCAGCCGGGGAGAAAAGGCCTCTTGCTGTTCTCTTTTCTTTCTGCCCGAATGCGGTCAATTGGCACTTGCCAAAGCAAGGTTTCCCAGCACAAACTACAAAACAGCAGCTCTCTCCTGGCAGAGGAAATCCCATGCAGTGCTGCCCTGGCGAGATAGTGTTGCTACAGTGAGGCCCAGGGAAAACACACTGCCTAGAGAAATCCTAGCAAAGCCCTGTGTTTCCCCACAGGAATGTATGTCCGTTTCAGTTCTTTGCCAACAACGGAGCTCAGAGGCAACGTCAGATTGTGTGTATCTCAGTGAGAGAAAGAACACTGTGACTTCCCCCGTTCCTCTGACGAAAGCAGTTAGAGGGAGAAAAGCGTCCTTTGCTTTCGCTTTCCCGCAATGAGCTCCTCAGATCTGCCCTTCGCGAAGGGCCGTTTTCCCCCGGAGAACTGCCTCGCGGTAGCCCTGTTCTGGAAGTGGAACGAGTATGTAGTGTTGGCGTTCAGCTATTGTGAAGGCTCGCTTTGGCCCAGGGCAAACGAAGCGCCGGGGGAAATCTTAGCAGAGCCCGGCGCCTTTCCACGGTTCAAAGCGTGGAACTGCAGACTCTTTTGCAAAGAAGAGAGCGCACAGGCAACAGCAGCCTGCACGTTTCTCAGTGAAAGGGAGAACTCCCTGACTTCATCCAGTCCTCTGAGCAAAGCAGGCAGAAGGAGAGAAACTTTCTTTCCTTCCTCTTTCCTGCAACGAATTCCTCATTTGCTCTTGCAATCGCAAGGCTTCTTATAAAAAACTACGTCAGGAGAAAAATAGAGGCGGAGCCAAGATGGCGGACTAGGCAGACGTTACCTCGGATCCCTCTTACAACAAAGACACGGAAAAACAAGTGAATCGATCACATACATAACAATCTATGAACCCTGAACAACAAACACAGATTTAGAGACGGAGAACGAACTAATACAGGGAAGCAGCGATAGTTTCCAGAGCCTGGAGCCAGCGTACCAGTCAGGTACGGCACAAGCACAGAGACCTGCTCCACCCCCCCTGAACTAACCCCGGGAGAGGGACCAGCCGGTTCCACGGGCGGCGTGGGACGCAGCCGGTAGGAGAAGTCCCCGGGAGGCAGTGACTGATCTTGGAGCAGAAAGAGCAGCATCCGAGCCGGGGAACCGTCCCGCAGGGATTTGGACTGCTCGCAGGTACGCCATAAACACGGAGAGTTGCTCCACCCCCTGAACTAACCCCGGGAAGGGGACCAGCCGGGTCGCGCGGGCGGCGTGGGACGCAGCCGGTAGGAGAAGTCCCCGGGAGGCAGCGACTGGTACTGGAGTGGGGAGAACAGCGTTCCAGCCGGGACACTTGGTCGCGGCACAAGCACGGGGAGCTACTCCACCCATCTGAACTAACCCCGGGAGGGGGCCCACCTGGTTCACGAGGGCGGCACGGCCACGCGGCTGGAGGGACGAGAAGTCCCCGGGAGGCAGCGACTGATTTTGGAGTTGAGAGTGCACCGTCCCAGTAGGGGAGCCTTGACGCTGGGCGTGGGGCTGGAAACGGAGGATCTGACCGTGACTCCAGCGGGCCAGACCCCCTGGGGGCAATCTCCACACAGCCAGCACACATACGCGACGCGCCCGCGGGAATCTCAGATATAACAGTCATTCCAAGCAAGACAAGCAACTCTGGCTATATTCTGAGGTGCTACTCTCCTATCTCTCTGTTCCCTCCCCCACCCTCCCCAGGCGGCTTCATTAACATCTGAATAGCCTGAGCCAGAGGGAGAACTCTGATAGGGATCTGACTGCAGTTTTTTTTTAGCGGATTTTCTGGAAAAACTAGTTTCCCAGTGATGGCTCGGAGACAACAATCCATATCAAACCACTTAAAGAAGCAGACCGTGACAGCTTCTCCAACCCCCCAAACAAAAGAATCAAAATCTTTCCCAAATGAAGATACAATTTTGGAATTATCAGATACAGAATATAAAAAACTAATTTACAGAATGCTTAATGATATCACAAATGAAATTAGGATATCTGCAGAAAAAGCCAAGGAACACACTGATAAAACTGTTGAAGAACTCAAAAAGATTATTCAAGAACATACTGGAAAAATTAATAAGTTGCAAGAATCCATAGAGAGACAACATGTAGAAATCCAAAAGATTAACAATAAAATAACAGAATTAGACAACACACTAGGAAGTCAGAGGAGCAGACTCGAGAAATTAGAATGCAGACTGGGACATCTGGAGGACCAGGGAATCAACACCAACATAGCTGAAAAAAAATCAGATAAAAGAATTAAAAAAAATGAAGAAACCCTAAGAATTATGTGGGACTCTATCAAGAAGGATAACCTGCGGATGATTGGAGTCCCAGAACAGGGAGGGGGGACAGAAAACACAGAGAAAATAGTTGAAGAACTTCTGACAGAAAACTTCCCTGACATCATGAAAGACGAAAGGATATCTATCCAAGATGCTCATCGAACCCCATTTAAGATTGATACAAAAAGAAAAACACCAAGACATATTATCATCAAACTCACCAAAACCAAACATAAACAGAAAATTTTAAAAGCAGCCAGGGAGAAAAGAAAGGTTTCCTTCAAGGGAGAATCAATAAGAATATGTTCTGACTACTCAGCAGAAACCATGCAGGCAAGAAGGGAGTGGGATGACATATACAGAACACTGAAGGAGAAAAACTGCCAACCAAGGATCATATATCCAGCAAAACTCTCTCTGAAATATGAAGGCGAAATTAAGATATTTACAGACAAACACAAGTTTAGAGAATTTGCAAAAACCAAACCAAAGCTACAAGAAATGCTAAAGGATATTGTTTGGTCACAGAACCAATAATATCAGATATCAGCACAACACAAGGTCACAAAACAGAACGTCCTGATATCAACTCAAATAGGGAAATCACAAAAACAAACAAATTAAGATTAATTAAAAAAAAATACACATAACAGGGAATCATGGAAGTCAATAGGTAAAAGATCACAATAATCAAAAAGAGGGACTAAATACAGGAGGCATTGAACTGCCATATGGAGAGTGATACAAGGCGATATAGAACAACACAAGTTAGGTTTTTACTTAGAAAAATAGGGGTATATAATGAGGTAACCACAAAAAGGCATAACAACTCTATATCTCAAGACAAAAACCAAGAAAAACGTAAGGACTCAACTAACATAAAGTCAAACACTATGAAAATGAGGGTCTCACAATTTACTAAAAAAAAGCCTCAGCACAAAAAAGTGTGTGGAAAAATGAAATTGTCAACAACACACATAAAAAGGCATCAAAATGACAGCACTAAAAACTTATTTATCTATAATTACCCTGAATGTAAATGGACTAAATGCACCAATAAAGAGACAGAGAGTCACAGACTGGATAAAGAAACACGATCCATCTATATGCTGCCTACAAGAGACACACCTTAGACTTAGAGACACAAACAAACTAAAACTCAAAGGATGGAAAAAAGTATATCAAGCAAACAATAAGCAAAAGAGAAGAGGAGTAGCAATATTAATTTCTGACAAAATAGACTTTAGACTTAAATCCACCACAAAGGATAAAGAAGGACACTATATAATGATAAAAGGGACAATTGATCAGGAAGACATAACCATATTAAATATTTATGCACCCAATGACAGGGCTGCAAGATACATAAATCAAATTTTAACAGAACTGAAAAGCGAGATAGATACCTCCACAATTATAGTAGGAGACTTCAACACACCACTTTCGGAGAAGGACAGGACATCCAGTAAGAAGCTCAACAGAGACACGGAAGATCTAATTACAACAATCAACCAACTTGACCTCATTGACTTATACAGAACTCTCCACCCAACTGCTGCAAAGTATACTTTTTTTTCCAGCGCACATGGAACATTCTCTAGAATAGACCACATATTAGGTCATAAAACAAACCTTTGCAGAGTCCAAAACATCGAAATATTACAAAGCATCTTCTCAGACCACAAGGCAATAAAACTAGAGATCAATAACAGAAAAACGAGGGAAAAGAAATCAAATACTTGGAAAATGAACAATACCCTCCTGAAAAAAGACTGGGTTATAGAAGACATCAAGGAGGGAATAAGGAAATTCATAGAAAGCAACGAGAATGAAAATACTTCCTATCAAAACCTCTGGGACACAGCAAAAGCAGTGCTCAGAGGCCAATTTATATCAATAAATGCACACATACAAAAAGAAGAAAGAGCCAAAATCAGAGAACTGTCCCTACAACTTGAACAAATAGAAAGTGAGCAACAAAAGAATCCATCAGGCACCAGAAGAAAACAAATAATAAAAATTAGAGCTGAACTAAATGAATTAGAGAACAGAAAAACAATCGAAAGAATTAACAAAGCCAAAAGCTGGTTCTTTGAAAAAATTAACAAAATTGATAAACCATTGGCTAGACTGACTAAAGAAATACAGGAAAGGAAACAAATAACCCGAATAAGAAATGAGAAGGACCACATCACAACAGAACCAAACGAAATTAAAAGAATCATTTCAGATTATTATGAAAAATTGTACTCTAACAAATTTGAAAACCTAGAAGAAATGGATGAATTCCTGGAAAAACACTACCTACCTAAACTAACACATTCAGAAGTAGAACAACTAAATAGACCCATAACAAAAAAAGAGATTGAAACGGTAATCAAAAAACTCCCAACAAAAAAAAGTCCTGGCCCGGACGGCTTCACTGCAGAGTTCTACCAAATTTTCAGAGAAGAGTTAACACCACTACTACTAAAGGTATTCCAAAGCATAGAAAATGACGGAATACTACCCAACTCATTCTATGAAGCCACCATCTCCCTGATACCAAAACCAGGTAAAGACATTACAAAAAAAGAAAATTATAGACCTATATCCCTCATGAACATTGATGCAAAAATCCTCAACAAAATTCTAGCCAATAGAATCCAACAACACATCAAAAAAATAATTCACCATGATCAAGTGGGATTTATACCAGGTATGCAAGGCTGGTTTAATATCAGAAAAACCATTAATGTAATCCATCACATAAATAAAACAAAAGACAAAAACCACATGATCTTATCAATTGATGCAGAAAAGGCATTTGACAAAGTTCAACACCCATTCATGATAAAAACTCTTACCAAAATAGGAAGTGAAGGAAAATTCCTCAACATAATAAAGGGCATCTATGCAAAGCCAACAGCCAATATCACTCTAAATGGAGAGAACCTGAAAGCATTTCCCTTGAGAACGGGAACCAGACAAGGATGCCCTTTATCACCACTCTTATTCAACATCGTGTTGGAAGTCTTAGCCAGGGCAATCAGGCTAGACAAAGAAATAAAAGGTATCCGGATTGGCAAGGAAGAAGTAAAGTTATCACTATTTGCAGATGACATGATTATATACACAGAAAACCCTAAGGAATCCTCCAGAAAACTACTGAAACTAATAGAAGAGTTTGGCAGAGTCTCAGGGTATAAAATAAACATACAAAAATCACTTGGATTCCTCTACATCAACAAAAAGAACACCGAAGAGGAAATAACCAAATCAATACCATTCACAGTAGCCCCCAAGAAGATAAGATACTTAGGAATAAATCTTACCAAGGATGTAAAAGACCTATACAAAGAAAACTACAAAGCTCTACTACAAGAAATTCAAAAGGACATACTTAAGTGGAAAAACATACCTTGCTCATGGATAGGAAGACTTAACATAGTAAAAATGTCTATTCTACCAAAAGCCATCTATACATTTAACGCACTTCCGATCCAAATTCCAATGTCATATTTTAAGGGGATAGAGAAACAAATCACCAATTTCATATGGAAGGGAAAGAAGCCCCGGATAAGCAAAGCACTACTGAAAAAGAAGAAGAAAGTGGGAGGCCTCACCTTACCTGACTTCAGAACCTATTATACAGCCACAGTAGTCAAAACAGCCTGGTATTGGTACAACAACAGACACATAGACCAATGGAACAGAATTGAGAACCCAGACATAGATCCATCCACGTATGAGCAGCTGATATTTGACAAAGGACCAGTGTCAATTAACTGGGGAAAAGACAGCCTTTTTAACAAATGGTGCTGGCATAACTGGATATCCATTTGCAAAAAAATGAAACAGGACCCATACCTCACACCATGCACAAAAACTAACTCCAAGTGGATCAAAGACCTAAACATAAAGACTAAAACGATAAAGATCATGGAAGAAAAAATTGGGACAACCCTAGGAGCCTTAATACAAGGTATAAACAGAATACAAAACATTACCAAAAATGATGAAGAGAAACCCGATAACTGGGAGCTCCTAAAAATCAAACACCTATGCTCATCTAAAGACTTCACCAAAAGAGTAAAAAGACCACCTACAGATTGGGAAAGAATTTTCAGCTATGACATCTCCGACCAGCGCCTGATCTCTAAAATCTACATGATTCTGGCAAAACTCAACCACAAAAAGACAAACAACCCAATCAAGAAGTGGGCAAAGGATATGAACACACATTTCTCTAAAGAAGATATTCAGGCAGCCAACAGATACATGAGAAAATGCTCTCGATCATTAGCCATTAGAGAAATGCAAATTAAAACTACGATGAGATTCCATCTCACACCAGCAAGGCTGGCATTAATCCAAAAAACACAAAATAATAAATGTTGGAGAGGCTGCGGAGAGATTGGAACTTTCATACACTGCTGGTGGGAATGTAAAATGGTACAACCACTTTGGAAATCTACCTGGCGTTATCTTAAACAGTTAGAAATAGAACTACCATACAAGCCAGAAATCCCACTCCTAGGAATATACCCTAGAGATACAAGAGCCTTCATACAAACAGATATATGCACACCCATGTTTATTGCAGCTCTGTTTACAATAGCAAAAAGTTGGAAGCAACCAAGGTGTCCATCAACGGATGAATGGTTAAATAAATTGTGGTATATTCACACAATGGAATACTACGCATCGATAAAGAACAGTGACGAATCTCTGAAACATTTCATAACATGGAGGAACTTGGAAGGCATTATGCTGACCGAAATTAGTCAGAGGCAAAAGGACAAATATTGTATAAGACCACTATTATAAGATCTTGAGAAATAGTAAACCTGAAAAGAACAAAAAAAAAAAAAAAAAAAAAAACTACGTCACGGTGCAGGGATCCTTCCAGAGGAGCAACGACATAGTTTTAGCTGGAAGGGATTGGCAGAGCAGCCGGGGAGAAAAGGCCTCTTGCTGTTCTCTTTTCTTTCTGCCCGAATGCGGTCAATTGGCACTTGCCAAAGCAAGGTTTCCCAGCACAAACTACAAAGCAGCAGCTCTCTCCTGGCAGAGGAAATCCCATGCAGTGCTGCCCTGGCGAGATAGTGTTGCTACAGTGAGGCCCAGGGAAATCACACTGCCTAGAGAAATCCTAGCAAAGCCCTGTGTTTCCCCACAGGAATGTATGTCAGTTTCAGTTCTTTGCCAGCAACGGAGCTCAGAGGCAAGGTCAGATTGTGTGTATCTCAGTGAGAGAAAGAACACTGTGACTTCCCCCGTTCCTCTGACGAAAGCAGTTAGAGGGAGAAAAGCGTCCTTTGCTTTCGCTTTCCCGCAATGAGCTCCACAGATCTGCCCTTCGCGAAGGGCCGTTTTCCCCCGGAGAACTGCCTCGCGGTAGCCCTGTTCTGGAAGTGGAACGAGTATGCAGTGTTGGCGTTCAGCTATTGTGAAGGCTCGCTTTGGCCAAGGGCAAACGAAGCGCCGGGGGAAATCTTAGCAGAGCCCGGCGCCTTTCCACGGTTCAAAGCGTGGAACTGCAGACTCTTGTGCAAAGAAGAGAGCGCACAGGCAACAGCAGCCCGCACGTTTCTCAGTGAAAGGGAGAACTCCCTGACTTCATCCAGTCCTCTGAGCAAAGCAGGCAGAGGGAGAGAAACTTTCTTTCCTTCCTCTTTCCTGCAACGAATTCCTCATTTGCTCTTGCAAACGCAGGGCTTCTTCTGAAAACCTACTTCACGGTGCAGGGATCCTTCCAGAGGCGCAACGACATAGTTTTAGCTGGAAGGGCTTGGGAAAGCAGCCGGGGAGAAAAGGCCTCTTGCTATTCTCTTTTCTTTCTAACGCAAACCCTAACGCAAACCCTTAAACATAACACCAAAACCTAACCTAAACCTTAACACTATCCCTCACACTAACTCTAACACTAACCCGAAACCTAATCATAAACCTAACCCTAACTCTGAACCAAACTTAACCATGACCAGAACCACAATGCCTAACCGAAACCCTCACCCAAACCCTAACCCTAAACTACACCTCTAAACCCTAACACCTTACCATAACCATAATCCTAACTCTACCCAACCCTAACCATAAACCTAACACTCACCCCAACCACAATGCCTAACACAAATCGTAACCCTAACTGTTACACTTAACTTAACCCTAACCTAAAATCTAACCCTAACCCTAAAACTAAACAGAACCCATAAACTTAACGCTAACCCTAAACATAAACTTAACACTAACCTGAAAACGAACCCAAACCTTAGCCATATCCCTAACCCTCACCCTACTTTACTTCACCCTATCCCTAACCTAAAGCTAACCCTAACTTTAACAATAATACAACACCTAAACCTAACCCTAACCTTAACCTTGGCCCATCTGTAACCCTAAACCTAACCCTTATAATAACTCTGACACTAACCCTTGCCCGAAACCTAATTCTGATCCTAACCCTGACCCTAACCCTAACCTAACCTTAACCCTAACTTTAAGCCTACCATAAACTTAACCTAAACCTAACCCCTAACCCAACTCTAACCCTAAACCTAGCCCTAACCCTAACCGTAACAGTTACGCAAAACCCTCACCTTAACTGTAAACGTAAATCTAACTCTTACCGTAACCCTAAACTTAACCCTAATTATAACCCTATCCTAAACCTAACTGAAACACTAACCACTAACCCTAACTCTAACCCTAATGATTAGCCTAAACCTAACCTTAACCCTCAACCTAACCTTAACCACTAACCCTAACACTAACCCTAACCCGAAACCAAACCCTCACACTTAACCAAAATTTCAACCTAACCATAACCCTAAACCTACCCTAACTTCATTCAAACCCTAACCCTAAGCTAAACTAACACTAAACCTAACCCTAACCCTAAACCTAAATCTAACCCTAACCCTGAATCTAACCTGAACTCTAAACCAAAACCCTAAACCTGACCCTAACATTAATCCAAACACCTACCCCAACCCTAACCCTCATCCTTAACCTAAATTCCACCCTAAACCTAAACCTAAAGCACTATCACCATACTCTAGCCCTAACTCTAAACCTAACCTAACTCTAACCCTAAACCTTACTGTAACACCCAAAAACATCAGCTTAATGTAAACATAACACTAATCCTCACACGAAACCCTAACCCTTTCCCTAACCCTAACCCTATCCCTCATCCTAACCCTAAACCTGACGTAAACCTAACTCTTACCCTAACCTTAAACTTAACCTTAACCTTAACTCTACCCTAACCTTAACCGTAAACCTAACAATAACTCTAAACCTGACCTTAACCCTAACCCTAAACCCTAGCACTAACTCTAAACATAACCCTAACCTAGCCTTACACTTTACCGTAAACCTAGTCTTAACCCTAACCTGACCGCTACCTTAACCCTAACCTAAACCTAACCCTAACACTAACCTTAACCCTAAATCTAACATTAACCCTGAACCCCACTATTAACTGAAACTTCACCATGACCCTAACTCTAACCCTAACCGTAACAATTACCCTAAACCCTCACCTTAACTGTAAACCTAAACCTAACCCTCACCATATCCCCAACCCTCACCCTAACCCCTAACTATATTCCTAACCCTAAACCTAATGCTATCCCTAACCCTAACTGTAACCCTAACACGAACAGTAACCCTAATCTAACACTAACCCTAACATTAACCCTAAACTTAAACCTACCCTAACCATAAACCTAAAACTAGCAGCCTAAACCTAACGTCTAACACTAACCCTAATCCTAACCCTAACCCTAACTCTCACCCTTAACCTAAACTTCACACTAACCCTAAACCTAAAACTAACCCTAACACTAAACATAACCCCTAACCCTAAACTGGACCCTAAATCTAACCATAACACTAACCTGAACACAAACCCAAACTCTAGCCCTAACCCTAAAAGTAACCCTCAGCCTATGCTAAACTTCAACCAAATCCTAACCCTAACCATAACCGTAAATGTAAACCTAGCCCAAACCCTAACCTTAAACCTAACTCTAACCGTAAAGCTAGTCCATCTGTAACCCTAAACCTAAGCCTTACAATAGGTCTGAACCTAACCCTAATCCTAAGCCCAACAATAGACCTAATCCTAAACCTAACCCGAACTCTAAACTTGACCCTAAATAGAACACTAACTCTAACCCTAAACCAGGACTTAAACCTAAAACTTACCCTGCACCTAACCCTAAACCTAACCCTAACTCTAACTCTAACCCTAATCCTAACACTTGCCCTAAAACCTAACCTTAACTGCAATACTAACTGTAACCCTCACCTAACCCCTAACCGTACCCCCAAAAGCTAACCCTAATGCTATCCCTAACCCTAACCCTAACACTCACCTGAAAACCTAAGCCCTAACGATAACCCTAACCCAAAACCTAACCCCTAGCACCAAAGCCTAACCCTAACTCTAACACTAACCCGAAACCTAATCATAAAACTAACCCTAACCCTAAACCAAACCTAACCATGACCAGAACCACAATGCCTAACCGGAACCCTCACCCAAGCCCTCACCCAAAACTACTCCTCTAATCCCTAACACCTTACCATAACCAGAATCCTAACCCTACCCAACCCTAATCCTAAACCTAATCCTCACACCAACCACAATGCCTAACACAAACCGTAAACCTAACCCTAACCGTAACACTGAACTTAACCCTAACCTAAAATCTACGCCAACCCTAAAAGTAAACACAACCCATAAACTTATTCCTAACCCTAAACATAACCTTAACACTAACCTGAAAACTCAAGCAAACCTTAGCCATAACCCTAACCCTCACCCTATCTTAAACTTCACCCTATCCCTAATCTAAAGCACACCCTAACTTTAACCCTGACCCTAACCTTAACCTTGGCCCACCTGTAACCCCAAACCTAACCCTTACAATAACTCTGACCCTAACCCTCACCCTAAACCTAATCCTAATCCTAACCCTGACCCTAACCCTAACCAAACCTTAACCCTAACTTTACCCTACCATAAACTTGAACCTAACCCTAACCGGTAACCCGAAATCTAAACCTAACCCTAGCCCTAGCCCTAAACCTAACCCTAACCCTAAATGTAACACTTACCCAAAACCCTCACCTTAACTGTAAACATAAATCTAACTCTTAACCTAACCCTAAATATAACCCTACCCTAAACCTAACCGAAACACTAACACCTAACTCGAAATCAAATCCTGATCTTTAGCCTAAACCTAACCTTAACCCTAAGCCTAACCCTAACCACTAACCCTAATTCTAATCCTAACCCTAAGCCTGATCCTAAACCGAACCCTAACCCTTACCCTAAACCTGACCCTAACATTAACCGAAACACCTAACCCTAACCCAAACCCTAAACCTAACCCTAACCTTAACCCAAACACCTAACCCTAACGCTAACCCTAACCCTCATCCTTAACATAAATTTCAAGATAAACCTAAGCCTAACCTTAACCCTAAAACTAAACCTAACCCTAAACTATCCCCTAAATATAGCCCTAAACTTAAACCTCATCCTAACCCTAACTACAACCCTGACCTAACCGTAACACTGTAAACCATCAGCTTAAGTGTAAACCTAACACTAACCCTCCCACGAACACCTAACCCTTTCCCTAACCCTAACCCTATCCCTAATCCTAACCTTAACCCTGACCTAAACCTAACACTTACCCTAACGCTAAGCTTAACCTTAACTCCACCCTAAAACTAACAAAAACTCTAAACCTGACCCTACCTCTTACCCTAAACCCTAGTACTAGCTCTAACTCTAAACCTAACCCTAACCTAGCCCTACCCTTTACCGTAAACCTAGCCTTAACCCTAACCTTACCCCTACCCTAACCCTAACCCTAACACTAAACTTAACCCTAACTGTAATCTTAACCCTAACCCTTACCCTGACCCTGACTATTAACTGAAACTTCACCCTAAACCTAACCCAAACTCGAACTCGAACCCTAACTATAACACTTACCCTAAACCCTCACCTTAACTGTAAACCTAACCCTAACCCACACCCTAACCACAACCCTCACCCTAACCCCTAACCGTATCCCCAACCCTAAACCTAATGCTATCCCTAACCCTATCCCTAACCCAAACACGAACATTAAACCTAATCTAACCCTAACTCTAACATTAACCCAACCCTAACCATAAACCTAACGTTAGCATCCTAAATCTAACCTCTAACACTAACTATAATCCTAACCCTAACTCTAACGCTTATCCTAACCCTCACCCTTAACCTAAACTTCACACTAACCCTAAACCAAAACATAACCCTAACCCTAAACATAACCCCTAACCCTAACCTGAACCCTAGCCTTAAAGCTAACCTGAACACAAACCCAAACTCTAACCCTAACCATAAAAATAACCCTCACCCTATCCTAAACTTCATCCAAACTCTAACACTACCTTAAATCTAAACCTAACCCAAACCCTAACCTTAAACCTACCTCTAACCATAGCGCTAGTCCATCTGTAACCCTAAACCTAACCCTTACAATAGCCCTGAAATTAACCCTAAACCTAATCCTAGCCCTAGACCTAATCCTAACCTAACCCTAACTGCACCCTTGACCCTAAAGAGAACACTAACTCTAACCCTAAACCTGGACCTAAACCTAAATCTTCCCCTACACCTAACCCTAAACCTAAAAATAACTCCAACTCTAACCCTAATCATAACACTTATCCTAAACCCACACTTTAACTGTAAAACTAACCGTAACCCTCACCCTAACCCCTAACCGTATCCCCCAAACCTAACCCTAATGCAATCCCTAACCTTAACCCTAAAACTAACCTGAAACCCCTGAGCCCTAACGATAACCCTAACTCTAACACAAACCCTAACCCCTAACACCAAAGCCTAATCCAAACCTTAACCCTAACTTTCACCCTAGCTCTAACACTAACCCGAAACCTAATCATAAACCTAAACCAAACCCAACCATGACCAGAACCACAATTCCTAACCGGATCCCTCACCCAAACCCTAACCCTAAACTACACCTCCAACCACTAACACCTTACCATAAACCTAATCCTAACCTTTATCCTAACCCTCACCCTTAACCTAAACTTCACACTAACCCTAAACCAAAGCGTAACCCAAACCCTAAACATAACCCCTAACCCAAAACCGAACCCTAAACCTAACCTTAACACTAAGCTGAACACAAAACCAAACTTTGCCCAAACCATAAAAATAACCCTCACCCTATCCTAAACTTCATCCAAACCCTAATCCTAATCTTAAGTGTAAACCTAAACCTAACCCAAACCCTAACCTTAAACCTAACTCTAAGTATAATGCTAGTCCACCTGTAACCCTAAACCTAAGCATTTCAATAGCCCTGAACTTAACCCTAAAACTAATCCTAATCCTAACCCTAGACCGAATCCTAAACCTAACTCTAACCTTGACCCTAAATAGAACACTACCTCTCACCCTGAACCTGAAAGTAAACCTAAATCTTACCCTACATCTAAACCTAACCCTAAACCTAACCGTAACTCTAACTCTAACCCTAATCATAAGACTTGCCCTAAACCCTCACCTTAACTGTAAAACTAACAGTAACCCTCACCAGAACCCCTAAACGTATTCCTCAACACTAACCCTAATGCTAGCCCTAACACTAACCTGAAACCCTAAGCCCTAACGATAACCCTAACCCAAACCAAACCCCTAACACCAAAGCCTAACCCAAACCTTAAACCAAACACTCACCCTAAATCTAACACTAACCCGAAACCTAATCATAAACCTAACCCTAACCCTAAACCAAACCTAACCATGACCAGAACCAAAATGCCTAACCAGAACCCTCACCGAAACCCTAACCATAAACTACACCTCTAACCCCTAACACCTTATCATAACCATAATCCTAAGCCTACTCAACCCTGACGCTAAAACTAACCTTCAACCCAACCACAACGCCTAAAACAAACCGTAACCCTAACCATAACCGTAACACTAAACTTAACCCTAACCTAAAATCTAACCCTAACCCAGAACTAAACATAACCCATAAACTTAACCCTAACCCTAAACGTAACCTTAACAATAACCTGAAAACTTACCCAAACCTTTAGCCATAACCCTCACCCTAACCCACACCCTATCTTAAACTTCACCCTATCCCTAACCTAAAGCTAACCCTAACTTTAACCCTAACCGTACCCCTAAACCTAACACTAACCTTAACCTTGGCCCACCAGTCACCCTACACCTAACCCTTACGATAACTCTGACCCTAAACCTCACCCTAAACCTAATCCTAATCCTAATCCTAACCCTACCCTAACTCTAACCTAACCTTAACCTTAACCCTACCATAAAATTAAACCTAACCCTAAACCCTAATCCTACCTCTAACCCTAACCCTAACCGTAACACATACCCAAAACCTTCACCTTAACTGTAAACGTAACTCTAATTCTTACCCTAACCCTAAATAAAACCCTACCCTAAACCTAACCAAAACACCCCTAACCCTAACTCTAACCCTAATCCTTAGCCCAGACCTAACCATAACCCTAAACCTACCCTAACTTTATTCAAACCCTAACCTTAAACAAAACTAAAACAAACCCTAAACCTATCCCTAACCCTACCCCGACACTAATCTGAACAATAACCCCTAGCCCTAACCCTAACCCGCACGCTTAACATCAACTTCACCCTAACCCTATCCTAAAACTAAACATAACACTAAATCTCCCCCAACCATGAACCTAACCCAATCCTAAGCATAAAACTAACCCTAAACTTAACCCTAACCCTGACCCTGACCCTGACTCTAACCTTAATCCTAACCATAAAAATTACCCTACACACTCAGCTTAAATGGAAACCTATCACTAACCCACACCCTAACATCTAAACCTAAACCCAACCCTTAACCTAACCCTATCTCTAACCTTATCCTAGCCCTACACCTAAACATGACTTAATCCTAACACTTACCCTAAACCTGACCCTAAACCTAACCTTAACCTTCAACCTAATCCTAACCTGAACCCTAACCCCTACCCCAAACCCTAAGCTCAACCCTCACCCTTAAATTAAACTTCACCCTATCCCGAACTCTAACTTTAAACCGAATCCTAATCCTAACTCTAAACCTAACCCTAAACCTGACTCTAACATTAACCCAAACACCTAACCCTAACAGTAAGCCTAACCCTAACCCTAACCCTAACCTGACCCTAACCTTAACCCAAACACCTAACCCTAACACTAAACCTAACCCTAACCCTCATCCTTAACCTAAACTTCACCTAACCCTGACCCTGAAACTAAACATAACACTAAATCTCCCCCTAACCCTGACCGTAACCCAAATCCTAACCATAAACCTAACCCTAACCCGAACCTTAACCCTAACCCTGACCCTAACTCTAACCCTAATCCAACCCTAAAACTTACCCTACAAACTCAACTTAAATGGAAACCTAGCACTAACCCTCACCCTAACATCTAAACCTAACCCCAACCCTTAACCTGACCCTATCTCTAACCTTAACCATGCCCTAGCCTAACCATGATTTAACCCTAACACTTACCCTAAACCTAACCCTAAACCTAATCTTAAACCTAAACCTAAAACTAACCTTAACCCTAACCCTAACCCCTAACCCTAAGCTCAACCCTCACTCTTAACTTAAATTGCACCCAAACACTAACCCTAAAACGAACCCAACACTAACCCTAAACGCAAACATAAACCTGACCCTAACGTTAACCCGAACCCTAACGCTAACCCGAACTCTAAGCCGAACCCTAAACTGACCCTAACCTTAACCCAAACACCTAACCCTAACACTAACCCTAAACATAACTCTCATCCTTAACCTAAACTTCACCCTAAACCTAAGCCTAAGCCTAACCCTAAAACTAAACCTAACCCTAAACTATCACCTAACTCTAGCCCGAACGCTAAACCTAACAATGACCCTAACCATAACAGCCTAAAACATCAGCTTAACTGTAAACCTAACACTTACCCTCAGACGAACCCCTAACCCTTTCACAAACCCTAACCCGATCCCTAATCCTAAACCTAACGCTGACGTAAACCTAACCCTTCCCCAAACCTAAACTTAAACCTAACCTTAACTCTACCTATACCTAAACCAAACAATAACTCGAATCCTGACCCTAACCCTAACCCTAAACTCAGCACTAAGTATAATTCTAAACCTAACCCTAACCCTAACCCAGCCCAACCCTTTACCGTAAACCTAGTCTTAACCCTAACCTTACCTACCCTAAACCTAACACTAACGCTAACCTTAACCCTAACTCTAACATTAACCCTAACTTTTAGCGTAACCCTCACTATTAACTGAAACTTCACCCGAACCCTAACCCTAACTCTAACCATAACCATAACACTTACCCTGAACACTCACCTTAACTGTAAAACTAACCATAACCCTCAACCTAACCCCTAACTGTATCCCGAACCCTAACCCTAAAGCTATCCCTAAGCCTAACCCTAACATTCACCTGAACCTTTAAGCCCTAAGGATAACCCGAACCTGAAATCAAACCCTAACGCATAACACCAAAGCATAACCCAAACCTTAACCCTAACTCTCACCCTAACTCTAACACTAACCCGAAACCGAATCATAAATCTAACCCTAACCCTAAACCAAACCTAACCATGACCAGAACCACAATGCCTAACCAAAACCCTCACCCAAACCCTAACCCTAAACTACACCTCTAACTCCTAACACATTACCATAACCATAATCCTAACCCTAACCAAACCTAACCCTAAACCTAACCCTCATCCCAACCACAACGCCTGACACAAACCATAACCCTAACCCTAACAGTAACACTGTAAATAACCCTAACCTAAAATCTAAACCTGACCCTAAAACTAAACAGAACCCGTAAACTTAACCCTAACCCTAAACATAACCTTAACGATAACCTGAAAACTAACGCAAACCTTAGCCATAACCCTAAACCTAACCCGCACCCTATCTTAAACTTCACCCTATCTCTATCCTAAAGCTAACCCTAACTTTAACCCTAAACCTAACCCTAACCTTAACCTTGGCCAACCTGTAACCCTCATCCAAACCCTTACAATAACTCTGACCCTATCCTTCGCCCTAAACCTAATGCTAATCCTAACTCTAACCTAACCTTACCCTAACCTAACCTTAACCCTACCATAATCTTAAACCAAACCCTAACTCCTAACCCTAACTCTAACCCTAACCCTAGCACTAAGCCTAACCCTAACACTTACCCAAAACCCTCATCTTAACTGTAAACGTAACTCTAACTCTTACCCTAACCCTAATCTTAACCCTAAATATAACTCTACCGTAAACCAAACTGAAACACTAACCCCTAACCCTAACTCTAACCCTAATCCTTAGCCTAAGCCTACCCTTAAACGTAAACCTAACCCTAACCCTAAACCGAACCCTCACTCTTAACCAAAATTCACCCTAACCATGACCCTAAACGTCCCCTAACTTCATTCAAACCCTAACCTTAACCAAAAATAAAACTAAACTTAAACCTAACCCTAAATGTAAACCTAACCCTAACCCGGACCATAACCTGAACCCTAACCCCTAACCCTAACCCTCACGCTTAACATAAACTTCACCCTAACTCTAACCCTAAAACTAAATATAACACTAAATCTCCGCCTAACCCTGACCCTAACCCTAATCCTAACCATAAACCTAACCCAAACCTGAACCTAACTCTAACCCTAACCCTAATCCTAACCCTAAAACTTACCCTACACACTCAGCTTAAATGGAAACCTAGAACTAACCCTCACCCTAACATCTAAACCTAACCCCAACCCTTAACCTAACCCTATCTCTAACCTTAACCTAGCCCTAAACCTAACAGTGACTTAACCCTAACATGTACTCTAAACCTAAGCATAAACCTAAACTTAACCCTAAACCTAATCCTAACCTTAACCCTAACCCTAACACCTAACGCTAACCTGAGCTCAACACTCGCCCTTAACTTTAAATGCACCCTAACACTAACCCTAAACTGAATCCTAACCCTAACCCTAAACCTAAGCCTAAACCTGACCCTAGCATTAACCCAAACACGTAAACCTGACCCTAATACTAACCCTAAATCTAACCCTAACCTTAACGCAAACACGTAACGCTAACACTAGTCCTAACCCTCATCCTTAAAGTATGCTTCACCCTAAACGTAAGCCTAAGCCTAACCTGAAACTAAACCTAACCCTAAACTATCCCCTCAGTCTAGCCCTAACCCTAAACCTAACCCTAACCCTAACTCTAACCATACCCCTAACCATAACACTCTAAAACATCAGCTAAACTGTAAACCTAACACTAACCATCACATGAATCGCTAACCCTTTCCCTAATCCTACCCCTATCCCTAATCCTAACCTTAACCTTGACCTAATCCTAACCCTTACCCTAACCCTAAACTTAACACTGACCTTAACTCGAACTTAACCCTAACCCTCACAATAACTCTAAACCTGACCCTAACCCTAAGCCTAAACCCTAGCACTAACTCTAACTCTAAACCTAACCCTAACCCTAACCTAGCCCTACCCTTTACCGTAAACCTAGCCTAAACCCTAACCTTACCCCTACCTTCAACCTAACCCTGACACTAACCTTAAGCATAACTCTAACCTTAACCCTAACCCTGACTATTAACTGAAACTTCACCCTAACCATAAGCCTAACTCTAACTCTAACCCTAACCAGAACAATTACCCTAAACCTTCACCTTCAATGTAAACCTAAACCTAACCCTTAACTGTATCCCCAACCCTAAACCTAATGCTATCTATCCCTCACATTATCCCTAACCCTAACCCGAAGACGAACAGTAACCCTAATCTAACGCTAACCCTAACATTAACCCTAAACTTAACCCTTCCCTAACCATAAACCTAACCCTAACACCCTAAACCGAAACTCTAACACTAACTAGAATCCAAACCCTAATGCAAACCCTTATCCTAACCCTCACCCTTAACCTAAACTTCACACTAACCCTAAACCTAAACCTAATCTGAACATAACCACTAACCCTAACCTGAACCCTAAACCTAACCTTAGCACTAACATGAACACAAACCCAAAGTCTAGCCCTAACCCTAAAAATAACCCTCACCCTATCCTAAACTTCATCCAAACCCTAACGCTAACCTTAGTCCTAAACATAAACCTAAACCTAACCCAACCCCTAACATTAAATCTAACTCTAACCATAATGCTAGTCCACCTGTAACCCTAAACCTAACCCTTAAAATACCCCTCAACCTAACCCTAAACCTAATCCTAACCCTAGACCTAATCCTAACCCTAACCCGAACTCTAACCTTGACCCCAAATAGAACACTAACTCTACCCCTAAACCTGAAACTAAAGCTAAATCTTACCCTACACCTAACCCTAAACGTAAACCTACCCCTAACTCTATGTCTAACGATAATCGGGACACTTATCCTAAACCCTCGCCTTAAATGTAAAACTAACCGTAACACTCACTCTAACCCCTAACGGTATCCCACAACCCTTACCCTAATGCTATCCCTAACCCTAACACTAACCTGAACACCTAAGCCCTAATGATAACCCTAACCCTAACCCCAAACCTAACCCATAACACCAAAACCTAACCCTAACCTTAAAGGTAGCTCTCACCCTAACTCTAACTCTAACACTAACCCGAAACCTAATCATAAACCTAACCCTAACCCTAAACCAATCCTAACCATGACCAGAACCACAATGCCTAACCGGAACCCTCACCCAAACCCTAACCCTAAACTACACCTCTAACACCTAACACCTTACCGTAACCATAATCCTAACCCTACCCAACCCTAACCCTAAACCTAAACCTCACCCCAACCACAACGCCTAACACAAAACGTAACCCTAACCCTAACTGTAACACTAAACTTAACCCTAACCTTAAACATAACCCTAACCCTAAAACTAAACAGAACCCGTAAACTTAACCCTAACACGAAACACGACCTTAACACGAACCTGAAAACTAACCCAAACCTTAGCCATAACCCTAACCCTAACCCTCACCCTAACTTAAACTTCACCCTATCCCTAACCTAAAGCTCACCCTAATTCAAATTATGTTTAGTTTTAGGGCTAGGGTTAGGGTGAAGTTTATGTTAACCTAATTCTAAACCTATCCCTACCCCTAAACCTAACCCTAACCTTAACCTTGGCCCACCTGTAACCCTAAAACTAACCCTTACAATAACTCGGACCCTAACCCTCACCCTAAACTTAATCCTAATCCTAACCCTGACCATAACCCTAACCTAACCTTAACCCTAACTTTAACCCTACGATAAACTCAAACCTAACCCTAACCCCGAACAATAACTCTAACCAAAATTTCACCCTACCCATAACCCTAAACCTACCCTAACTTCATTCAAATCCTAACCCTAACCAAAACTAAAGCTAACCCTAAACCTAACGCAAACCCTAACCCTGACCCTAACCTGAACCCTTACCCCTAACCCTAACCCTAACCCTCACGCTTAACATAAACTTCACCCTAACCCTAGCCCTAAAACTAAACATAATACTAAATCTCCCCAACCCTGACCCTAACCCTAATCCTAACCATATACGTAACCCTAACCTTAAACATAATCCTAACCCTGACCCTAAATCTATCTCTAACCCTAATCCTAACCCTAAAACTTACCCTACACACTCAGCTTAAATGGAAACCTAGCACTAACCCTCACACTAACATCTAAACCTAAACCCTACCCTTAACCTAATCTTATCTCTAACCTTTACCTAGCCCTAAACCTAACCATGACTTAACCGTAACACTTACCCTAACCCTAAAACTAATCTTAACCCTAATCCTAATCCTAACCTTAACCCTAACCCTAACCCCTAACACTAACCCTAAGCTCAACCCTCACACTTAACTTAAACTGCACCCTGACCCTAACCTTAAACTAAACCCTAACCCTAAAGCTAACCCTAACATTAACCCAAACACCAAAACCTAACCCTGACACTAACACTAACCCTAAACTTAACCCTAACCTGATCCTAACCTTAACCCAAACACCTAACTCTAATATTTACCCTAACGCTAATCTTAACTTAACTTTCACCCTATACATAAGCATAACCCTAAAACTAAACCTAACCCTAAACTATCCCCTCAGTCTAGCCCTAACCCTAACTCTAACTCTAACCCTGACCCTAACCGTAACACTGTAAAACATCAGCTTAACTGTAAATCTAACACTAACCCTCACACGAACCCTAACCCTTTCCCTAAACCTAACCCTATCCCTAACCCTAACCCTAACCCTGACCTAAACATAACCCTTACCCTAACCCTAAACTTAACCCTAACCTTAACTCTACCCTAACCCTAACACTAACAAAAACTCTAAACCTGACCCGAACCCTACCCCTAAACCCTAGCACTAACTCTAACTCTACACCTAATCCTAACCCTAACCTAGACGTACCCTTGACCGTAAACCTAGCCTTAACCCTAACCTTACCCCTATCCTATCCCTAACCCTAAACCTAACCCTAACACTAATCTTAATCCTAACTCTAACCTTAACCCTAACCCTTACCCTAACCCTCACTATTAACTGAAAATTCACCCTAACCCTAACCCTAACTCTAACTCTAACCCTAACCATAACACTTACCCTAAACCCTCACCTTAACTGTAAACCTAACACTAAACCTCACCCGAACCCCTAACCGAATCCCCAACCCTAAACCTGCCGCTATCCCTAAACTTATCCCTAACCCTAACCCAAACACGAACAGTAACACTAATCTAATACTAACCCTTACATTAACCCTAAACTTAACCCTACCCTAACCATAAACCTAACCCTAACACCCTAAACATAAACTCTAACACTAAGTATAATCCTCACCGTAATCCTAACCCTTACCTTGACCCTCACTATGAACCTAAACATCACTCTAACCCTGAACCTAAACCTAACACTAACCCTAAACGTAACTCCTAACACTAACCCGAACCCTAAAACTAACCTTAACACTAACCTGAACACAAAATCAAACTTCAGCCCTAATCATAAGAATAACCCTCACCCCGTCCTAAGGTTCATCCAACACTAACCCTAACCTTCACCCTAAACCTAAACCTAACCCAAACCCTAACCTTAAACCAAACTCTAACCATAACACTACTCCACCTGTAACCCTAAAACTAAGCCTTACATTAGCCCTGAACCTAACCCTAGACCTAACCCTAATCCTAACCCTAACCCTAACTCTAAGCTTGATCCTAAATAGAACACTAACTCTAATTCTAAACCTGAACCTAAACCGAAATCTTACCCTACACCTAACCCTAACCCTGAACCTAACCCTAACTCTAACCCTAAGAATAACACTTACCCTAAACCCTCACCTTAACTGTAAAACTAACCGCAACCCTCACCCTAACCCCTAACCGTATCCCCCAACCCTAACCCTAATGCTATTCCTAACCCTAACACTAACCTGAACCCCTAAGCCCTAACGATAACCCTAACCCCTAACCCAAACCCTAACCCCTAACACCAAAGCCTAACCCAAACCTTAACCCTAAGTCTCACCCTAACTCTAACTCTAACATTAACCTGAAACCTAATAATAAACCTAACCCTAACCCTAAACCAAACCTAACCATGACCAGAACCACAATGACTAACCGGAACCCTCACCCAAACCCTAACCCTAAACTAAAACTCTAACCCTTAACACCTTACCATAACCATAATCCTAACCCTACCCAACCCGAACCCTAAACCTAACCCTCACCCAAACGACAAAGACTAACACAAACCGTGACCCTAATCCTAACCATAACACTAAACTTAACCCTAACCTAAAATTTAACCCTAACCCTAAAACTAAAAAGAACCCGTAAACTTAACCCTAACCCTAAACATAACCTTAACACTAACCTGAAACCAAACTCAAACCTTAACCATAACCCTAAAACTAACCCTCAGCCTATCTTAAACTTCACCCTATCCCTAAGCTAAAGCTCACCCTAACTTTAACCCCTAACCCTACCCCTAAAACAAACCCTAAACTTAACCTTGGCCCACCTGTAGTACCCTAAACCTAACCCTTACAATAACTCTGACCCTAACCCTCACCCTTACCCTAACCCTAACTGTAACCCTCACCCTTAACCTAAACTTCACACTAACCCTAAATCTAAACATAACCCTACCCCCAAACATAACCCCTAACCCTAATCCAAACGCTAAACCTAACCTTAACACTAACCTGAACACGAACCCAAACTCTAGACCTAACCTTAAAAATAACACTCACCATATCTTAAACTTCATCCAAACCCTAACCCTAAATCTAAACCTAACCCAAACCCTAAACTTAAACTTTAATCATAACGCTAGTCCACCTGTAACCCTAAACCTAACCCTTACAATAGCCCTGAACCTAACAATAACCCTTACCCAAAACTCTAACCCAAATCCTAACCCGAAGCCTAAACCGACGCCTAACGTGAACCCAAACCCGAACCCTAAACCCAAACCATATCACTAGCCCTAGCCCTAGGCCCTAGCCCAAGTCCTAGCCCTAGCCCTAGCCCTAACCCTAACACTAACTCGAACCCTAAAACCTAACCCTAAACATTAACCCTAACCCTGAACACTAACCCTAACACTAACCGCTAACCCTAAACCCAAACCCTAACCCTGAACACTAACCCTAACACTAACTGCTAACCCTAAACCCTAACCCTAACCCTAAACCCTAACACTAACCCTAACACTAACCATGAACCCTAACCCTAAACTCTAACCATCAGCCTAACCCAAAACCCTAACCCTAACCCTAAACTCTAGCCCTAAAACCCTAGCCCTAGACCTAGCCCTAACACCAAGCCCTAGCCCTAGCCCTAACCCTAACCCTAACCTCTAACCTCTAAAACTAACCCTAGCCCTAACCCTAAACCCTAAATCCTAACCCTAAACCCAAACCCTAAACCTAACCCTGACTCTAACCCCTAACCCTGACCCAGACCCTGACCCTAAACCGTGACAATGACCCTAAACCCTGACCATGACCCTAACCCTGACCGTGACCCTAACCCTGACCCTAAACTCTGACCCTGACACTAAACACTGACTCTGACCCTGACCCTAAACTCTATCACTAAACACTAAACCCTAACCCCTAGCCCTAACACATAGCCCTAACCTTACCCCAACCCTAATCCTAAACCCTAAACCCTAACCATAAAAACAAACCCTAAACCTAACCCTGACCCTAACCCCTAACCCTGACCCTGACCCTGACCCTAAACCCTGACCATAAACCCTGACCCTGACACTAAAAACTGACCCTGACCCTAAACTCGAACACTAAACCTTAAAACCTAACCTTAACCCCTAAACCCCATCCCGAACCATAACCCTAACACTAAACTAAACCCTAAACCCTAACCTGTGTAGGGAGTGAGGAGGTGGGAGGGACTAGGCTGGGCACTGTGAAGGGAGTCAGGAGGTGGGAGAGACCATGCAGGGCCCTGTATAGAGAGTGAGAGACCAGGCAGGGCACTGTATAGGGAGTAAGATGGTGGGACAAAAGAGACAGAAACCTGTGTAGGGAGTGAAGAGCTGAGAGACCAGACAGAGACCTTTGTAGGGAGTGAGGAGGTGGGTGAGACCAGGCAGGGCCCTGAGTAGGGAGAGAGGAGATGGAAGAGACCAGGCAGGGACAGGTGTAGGAAGTGAGGAGGTGGGAGGGACCAGGAAGGGCCCTGTGTAAGGAGTGAGGATGTGGAAGAGAACAGGCAGAGAACTCTGTAGGGAGTAAGGAGGTGGGACAGACCAGGCAGAGACCTTTACAGGGATGGAGGAGGTGGGAGAGAAAAGGCGGGGCCCTGAGTAGGGAGTGAGGAGCTGGGAGCAACCAGGCACGGCCATGTCTAGGGAGTGAGGAGGTGGGAGAGGTCAGGCAGGGACCTGTGTAGGGAGTTAGGCCTTAGGAGAGACCAGGCAGAGACCTGCATAGGGAGTGAGGAGGTGAGAGAGACCAGGTAGGATGCTGTGTAAAGAGTGAGGATGTAGGAGAGACCAGGCAGGGCCCTGTGTAAGGAGTGATGAGGTGGGAGAGACGAAGCAGGGACCTGTGTAGGGAGTGAGGAAGTGGGAGAGGCCAGGCAGAGACCTGTGTAGGGAGTGAGGAGGTGGGAGAGAATAGGCAGAAACCTGTGTAGGGATTGAGAAGATGGTAGAGAGCAGGCAGGGCCCTGTGTAGGGAGTGAAGAGGTGGGAGAACCATTCAGAGACCTGCATAGGGAGTGAGGAGATGGGAGAGACCAGGAAGGGCCCTCTGTAGGGAGTGAGTTGGCCAGAGATCAGGCATGTCCCTGTATGGAGTAAGGATATGGGAGGGACCAGGCAGGGCCCTGTGCAGGGAGTTAGGAGGTGGGAGAGAACAGGCAGAGAAGAATGTAGGGAGTGAGGAGGTGGGACAGACCAGGCAGGGCTCTGTGCATAGAGAAGATGGGAGACACCAGACAGGGCCCTGTGTAGGGAGTGAAGAAGAGGGAGACCCAGGCAGAGTCCTGCTTAGGGAGTGAGGAGATGGGAGAGACCAGGCAGAGCCAAGTATAGGGAGTGAGGATATGGGAGAGACCAGGCAGGCCCTGTGTAAGGAGTGATGAGGTGGGAGAGACCAAGCAGGACCCTGTGCAGGGTAGGGTGTGAGGGGGAGGGAGCATCCAGGCAGGGCCCTGTGGAGGGAGTGAGGTGTTGGGAGAGACCACACAGGTCCTGTGTAGGGAGTGAGAATGTGCCAGAGATCAGGCAGGGCCCTGTGTAGAGAGTGAGGAGGTGGGAGAGAACAGACAGGGACATATGTAGGGAGTGAGCAGAAGGGAGACACCAGGCAGGGCCCTCTGTAGGGAGTGAGGAGGAGGGACATACCAGGCAGGGCCCTGTGTAAGGAGTGAGGAGGTGGGAGAATCCAGGCAGACACCTGTGTAGGGAGTGAGGAGCTGGAAGAGACCAGGCAGGGACCTGTGTAGGTCCTGAGGAGGTGGGAGAGGCCAGGCAGCGTCCTGTGTAGGGAGTGAGAAGGTGGGAGAGACCAGGCAGGGCCCTATGTTGGGAGTGAGGATGCAGGAGAGAAGAGGCAGAGATGTGGGAGAGACCAGGCAAAGACCTGTGAAGGGACTGAGGAGGTGGGAGAGACCTGGCAGGGCCCAGTGTAGGGAGTGAGTATCTTGGAGAGAAGAGGCAGAGACCTGTGTAGGGATTGAGAAGAAGGAGAGACCAGGCCGGGCCCTGTGTAGGGAGTGAGGAGGTGGGAGAGGCCAGGCAGAGCCCTGTGTAGGGAGTGAGGTGTTAGGAGAGACCAGGCAGGGCCCTGTGTAGGGAGTGATGAGGTGAGAGAGACCAGGTAGGACCCTGTGTACAGAGTGAGGATGTGGAAGAGAACAGGCAAGGCTGTGTGTAGGAAGTAAGGTGGTGGAGATACCAGTCAGGGACCTGTGTAGGGATTGAGGAAGTGGGAGAGACCAGGCAGGACCCTGTGTAGGGAGTGAGGAGGTGGGAGAGACCATCAGGGCCCTGTGTAGGGAGTGAGGAGGTGATAGAGAACAGGTAAGGCCCTGCATACACAGTGAGGAGTTGGGAGAGACCACCCAGATACCTGAGTAGGGAGTCAGGATGTGGGAGAGATCAGGCAGAGCCCTGTGTAGGAAGTGAGGTGTTAGGAGAGACCAGGCAGGGCCCTGTGTAGGGAGTGAGGAGGTGGGAGAGACCAGGTAGGACCCTGTGTACAGAGTGAGGATGTGGAAGAGAACAGGCAAGGCTGTGTGTAGGAAGTAAGGTGGTGGAGATACCAGTCAGGGACCTGTGTAGGGATTGAGGAAGTGGGAGAGACCAGGCAGGACCCTGTGTAGGGAGTGAGGAGGTGGGAGAGACCATCAGGGCCCTGTGTAGGGAGTGAGGAGGTGATAGAGAACAGGTAAGGCCCTGCATACACAGTGAGGAGTTGGGAGAGACCACCCAGATACCTGAGTAGGGAGTCAGGATGTGGGAGAGATCAGGCAGAGCCCTGTGTAGGAAGTGAGGTGTTAGGAGAGACCAGGCAGGGCCCTGTGTAGGGAGTGAGGAGGTGGGAGAGACCAGGTAGGACCCTGTGTACAGAGTGAGGATGTGGAAGAGACCAGGCAGGTCTGTGTGTAGGGAGTAAGGAGGTGGAGATGCCAGGCAGGGCCCTGTGTAGGGAGTGAGGATGTAGGAGAGATCATCAGGGCCCTGTGCAGGAAGTGAGCAGATGGGATACACCAGGCAGGGCCCTGTATAGGGAGTGAGGAGATGGGAGAGAACAAGCACAGCCCTGTGTAGGGAGTGAGAAGAAGGGAGATAACAGCCAGAAACACAGTGCAGGGACTGAGGAGGTGGGAGAGGTAAGGCAGGACCCTGTGTAGGGAGTGAGGGGGTGATAGAGACCAGGCAGAGCCCTGTGTAGGGAGTGAGGAGGTGGGAGAGGCCAGGCATGGCCCTGTGTAGGGAGTGAGGAGGTGGGAGAGACCAGGCAGGGCCCTGTGGAGGGAGTAAGGAGGTGGAGAGACCAGGCAGTGGCTTGTTTAGGGAGTGAGCAGGTGCGAGAGAACATCAGGGCCCTGTGTAGGGAGTGAGGAGGAGGGAGAAAACAGGCTAACACCTGTGTATGTAGTAAGGAGGTGGGAAAGACCACCCAGAGACCTGTGTAGGGATTGAGGAATGGGAGGGAACAGGCAGAGAACTGTGTAGGGAGTGAGGAGGTAGGAGAGACCAGGCAAGGCCCTGTGTAGGGAGCGAAGAGGTGGAGAACCAGGCAGAGTCCTGAATAGGGAGTGAGAAGGTGAGAGAGGACAGGCAGAGCCCTGCGTATTGAGTGAGGAGGTGGGATTGGCTAGGCAGGACCCTGGGTAGGGTGTGAGGAGGTGGGAGATTTCAGGCAGGGCCCTTTGTAGGGAGTGAGGTGTTGGGAGAGACCAGGCAGAGTCCTGTGTAGGGAGTGAGGATTTGGGAGAGACCAGGCAGGGCCCTGTGTATGGCCTGAGGAGGTTAGAAATACCAGGCAGGGCCCTGAGTAGGGAGTGAGGAAGTGGGAGAGAAGAGGCAGGGCCCTGTCTAGGGATTGAAGAGGTGGGAGAGAACAGGCAGAGACCCTTGTAGGGAATGGGGAGGTGGGAGAACCATGCAGAGACCTGTGTAGGGATGGAGAAGGTGGGAGGGACCAGTTAGGGCCCTGTGTGTGCAGTCAGGATGTGAGAGAGAGGAGGCAGGGCCCTGTGTGAATTGAGGATGTGGGAGAGGCCAGGCAGGGCCCTGTTTAGGGATTGAGGAGGTGGGAGAGATCATCAGGGCCCTGTAAAGGGAGTGAGGAGGTGAGAGAGGCCAGTCAGGGACCTGTGTAGGGAGTTAGGCGTTAGGAGAGACCAGGCAGGGCCCTGTGTAGGGAGTGAGGAGGTGGGAGAGACCAGGCAGAGACCTGCATAGGGAGTGAGGAGGTGAGAGAGACCAGGTAGGATGCTGTATAAAGAGTGAGGATGTAGGAGAGACTAGCCAGAGCCCTGTGTAGGGAGTAAGGAGGTGGAGAGGCCAGGCAGGGTCCTGTTTAGGGAGTGAGGAGGTGGGAGAGATCATCAGGGCCCTGTAAAGGGAGTGAGGAGGTGGGAGAGACCACCCAGATACCTGTGTAGGGACTGAGGAGGTGGGAGAGAAAAGACAGAGCCCTGTGTAGGGAGTGAGGAGGTGGGAGATACCAGGCAGGGCCCTGTGTAGGGAGTGAGGAGGTGGCAGGGAGCAGTCAGAGACCTGTGTAGGGAGTGAGGAGGTGGCAGAGACCAGGCAGGGCCCTGTCTAGGGAGTGAGGAGTTGGAAGAGACCAGGCAGAGACCTGTGTACTGAGTCAGGAGGTGGGAAAGAACAGGCAGGACTGTGTTTAGCAAGTGAGGGGGTGAGAGAGAATAGGCAGAAACTTGTGTAGGGAGTGAGAAGATGGAAGACAGCAGGCAGGGCCCTGTGTAGGGAGTGAAGAGGTGGGAGAAACATTCAGAGACCTGAATAGGGAGTGAGGAGTTGGGAGAGACCAGGCAGGGCTCTGTGCAGGGAGTGAGGAGGCCAGAGATCAGGCAAGTCCCTTTGTATGGAGTAAGGATGTGGGAGAGACCAGGCAGGGCCCTGTGCAGGGAGTGAGGAGGTAGGAGAGATCAGGCAGGGACTGGTGTAGGGAGTGAGGAGGTGGGAGAGACCAGGCAGGGCTCCGTGTAGGAAGTGAGGAAGTGGGAAAGAACAGGCAGAAAGCTGTGTATGGAGTGAGAAGATGGGAGACACTAGCCAGGGCCCTGTGTAGGGAGTGAAGAGGTGGGAGAACAAGGCAGAGTCCTGCATAGAGAGTGAGGAGGTGGGAGAGGACAGGCAGAGCCCTGCTTAGGGAGTGAGGATGTGGGAGAGAAAAAGCAGGGCTCTTTGTAAGGAGTGATGAGGTGGGAGAGACTAGGCAGGACCCTGCTAGGGGTTATTGATATTGTAAGGGTTAGGTTTAGGGTTAGGGTAGGGGTAAGGTTAGGGTTAAGGCTAGCTTTACTGTAAAGGGTGGGGCCAGGTTAGGGTTAGGGTTAGGTTTAGAGTTCGAGTTAGATCTAGGGTTTAGGGTTAGGGTTAGGGTCCGGTTTAGAGTTATTGTTAGGTTTAGGGTAGAGTTAAGGTTAGCGTTAAGTTTAGGGTTAGGGTAAGGATTAAGTTTAGGTCAGGGTTAGGGTTAGGATGAGTGATAGGGTTAGGGAAAGGGTTAGGGGTTTGTGTGAGGCTTAGTGTTACATTTACAGTTAAGCTGATGTTTTAGGGTGTTACTACCAGGGTATACCAGGGTTAGGGTTAGAGTTAGGGTTAGGGCGAGAGTTAGAGGATAGTTTAGGGTTAGGTGTAATTTTAGGGTTAGGGTTAGGCTTAGGTTTAGGGTGAAGTTTAGGTTAAGGATGAGGGTTAGGATTAGGCTTTGGTGTTTAGGTTAAGGTTAGGGTTAGGCTTAGTGTTAGGTTTAGCGTTAAGTGTTTGGGTTAATGTTAGGGTCAGGTTTAAGGTTAGGTTTAGGGTTAGGGTTAGTGTTTGGTTTAGGGTTAGGGTTAGGGTGAAGTTTAAGTTAAGGGTGAGTGTTGAGCTTAGGGTTAGTGTTGGGGTTAGGGTTAGGGTTAAGGTTAGAATTAAGGTTAGGGTTAAGGTCAGGTTTAGAGTTAGGGTAAGTGTTAGGGTTAAGTCATAGTTAGGTTTAGGACTAGTTTTTAGTTAGAGATAGGGTTGGGTTCAGGGTTGGGTTTAGGTTTAGATGTTAGGGTGAGGGATAGTGCTAGGTTTCCATTCAAACTGAGTGTGTAGGGTAAGTTTTAGGGTTAAAGTTAGAGTTAGAGTCAGGGTTAGGTTTAAGTTTAGTGTTGGGATTATGTTTATGGTTAGGGTCAGGGTTGGGGAGATTTAGTGTTTAGGGTTACAGTGAATTTATGTTCTGCGAGAGGGTTAGGGTTAGGGGTTTGGGTTCAGGTTAGAGTCAGGGTTAGAGTTAGGTTTAGGGTTAGGGTTAGGTTTAGAGTTAGTGTTAGTTTTGCTTAGGGTTAGGGTTTGAATGAAGTTAGGGTAGGCTTAGCGTTATGCTTAGGGTGAAATTTTGGTTAAGGGTTCGGGTTCGGCTTAGGCTTAGGGTTAGAGTTAGGGTCAGTGGTTAGGGTTAGGTTTAGGGTTAAGGTTAGGTTTCGGCTAAGGATTAGGGTTAGAGTTACGGTTAAGGGTTAGCATTTCAGTTAGGTTTAGGTTAGGGTTATAATTAGGGTTAAGTTTAGGGTTAGGGTAAGAGTGAGAGTTACATTTCCAGTTAAGATGAGGGTTTTGGGTAAGTGTTACAGTTAAGATTAGGGTTAGGGCTAGGGTTAGGGTTAGAGTTAGGGTTAAGGATTAGGGTTAGGTTTAAGATTATGGTAGGCTTAAAGATAGGGTTAAGGTTAGGTTAGGGTTAGGGTCAGGGTTAGGATTAGAATTAGGTTTAGGGTGAGGATTAGGGTCAGAGTTATTGTAAGGGTTAGGTTTCGGGTTACAGGTGGGCCAAGGTTAAGGTGAGGGTTAGGATTAGGGGTAGGGTTAGGGTTAAAGTTAGGGCGAGTTTTAGGTTAGGGATAGGGTGAAGTTTAGGACAGGGTGAGGGTTAGGGTTATGGCTAAGGTTTGGGCTTGTTTTCAGGTTAGTGTTAAGGTTATGTTCAGGGTTAGGGTTAAGTTCATGGGTTGTGTTTAGTTTTGGGGTTAGGGTTAGATTTAAGGTTAGGGTTAAGTTTAGTGTTACGGTTAGGGTAAGGGTTATGGTTGTGTTAGGCGTTGTGGTTGGGGTGAGGGTTAGGTTTAGGGTTAGGGTTGGGTAGGGTGTGGATTATGGATATAGTAAGGTGTTCGAGTTAGAGGTGTAGTTTAGGATTAGGTTTTGGGTGAGGGTTCCGGTTAGACCTTGTGGTTCTGGTCATGGTTAGGTTTGGTTTAGGGTTAGGGTTAGGTTCATGATTAGGTTTCGGGTTAGTGTTAGAGTTAGGGTGAGAGTTAGGGTTAAGGTTTTTGCTAGGCTTTCGCTTTGGTGTTACAATTTGGGTTAGGGTTAGGGTTATCACTAGGGCTCAGGGGTTTCAGGTTAGTGTTAGGGTTACGGTTAGGGATAGCATTAGGGTTAGCGTTGTGGGATACGGTTAGGGGTTAGGGTGAGGGTTACGGTTAGTTTTACAGTTAAGGTGAGGGTTTAGGGTAAGTGTTATGATTAGGGTTAGAGTTAGAGTTAGGGTTAGGTTTAGGGTTAGGGTTAGGTGTAGGGTAAGAATTAGGTTTAGGTCCAAGTTGAGGGTTAGACTTAGTGTTCTATTTAGGGTCAAGGTTAGAGTTAGGGTTAGGGTTAGGATTAGGTCTAGGTTTAGGATTAGGATTAAGTTTAGGGTTAGGTTCAGGGCTATTGTAAGTGTTCGGTTTAGGGTTACAGATGGACTAGCTTTATTCTTAGAGTTAGGTTTAAGGTTAGGGTTTGGGTTAGGTCTAGGTTTAGGGTTAAGGTTATGGTTAGTGTTTGGATGAAGTTCAGGATAGGGTGAGGGTTATTTTTCTGGTGAGGGCTAGGGTTTGGGTTTGTGTTCAGGTTAGTGTTAAGGATAGGTTTAGGGTTCGGTTAGGGTTAGGCATTATGTCTAGGGTCAGCGTTAGGTTAGGTTTAGGGTTAGTGTGAAGTTTAGGATAAGGGAGAGGGTTATGATAAGGGTTAGGATTATAGACGGTGTTAGACGTTAGGTTTAGGGTGTTAGGGTTAGGTTTATGGTTAGGGTAGATTTAAGTTTAGGTTTAATATTAGGGTTAGGGTTAGATTTGGGTTACTGTTCGTATTAGGGTTAGGGTCAGGGATAAGTTTGGGGATAGCGTTAGGTTTAGGGTTGGGGATACGGTTAAGGATTAGGGTGAGGGTTAGGGTTAGGTTTACAGTTAAGGCGAGGGTTTAGGGTCATTGTTATGGTTAGGGTTAGAGTTAGAGTTAGGCTTAGGGTTAGGGTGAAGTTTCAGTTACTAGTCAGTGTTAGGCTTAAGGTTAGAGTAGGGTTAAGGTTAGTGTTCGGGTTAGGTATAGCGTTAGGGTTTGGGTAGGGGTAAGGTTAGGGTTAAGGCTAGGTTTACGGTAAAGGGTAGGGCTAGCTTAGGGCTAGATTTAGAGTTAGAGTTAGTGCTAGGGTTTAGGATGATGGTTATGGTCAGGTTTAGAGTTGTTGTTAGGGTTAGGGTAGAGTTAAGGTTAGGGTTAATTTAGGGTTAGAGAAAGGGTTAGGTTTAGGTCTGGGTTAGGTGTAGGATGCGGGGTAGGGTTAGGGTTAGGGGTTCATGGGAGGGTTAGTGTTAAGTTTCCATTAAGCTGATGTTTTAGGGTGTTACTGTTAGGGCTAGGGTTAGCATTAGGTTTAGGGTCAGGGCTAGAGTTAGGGGATAGTTAAGGGTTAGCTTTACTTTCAGGGTTAGGGTTAGCCTTAGGTTTAGGGTGAAGTTTAGGTTAAGGATGAGGGTTAGGGTTAGGGTTAGGCATTTGGGTTAAGGTTAGGGTTAGGTTTAGGATTAGGCTTAGGGTTAGGGTTAGGTGTTTGGGTTAATGTTAGGGTCAGGTTTAGGGTTCGGCTTAGGGTTAGGGCTACAGCTGGGGTAAAGTTTAATTGAAGGGTGAGGGTTGAGCTTAGGGTTAGCGTTAGGGGTTAGGGTTAGAGCTTAGGTTAGGATGAAGTGTAGGGTTAAGGTTAGGTTTAGATTTAGGGTTAGGGTTAGTGTTAGGGTTAAGTCATGTTTAGGTTTAGGGCTAGGTGAAGGTTATAGATAGGGTTAGGTTAAGGGTTGAGGTTAGGTTTAGATGGTAAGATGAGGGTTAGTGCTAGGTTTCCATTTAAGCTGAGTGTGTAGGGTAAGTTTTAGGGTTAGGATTAGGGTTAGAGTTAGAGTTAGGGTCAGGGTTAGTTTTGAGTTTAGAGTTAGGGTTACGTTTATGGTACGGTCAGGGTTAGGGGAGATTTAGTGTTACGTTTAGTTTTAGGGCTAGGGTTACAGAGAAGTTTATGTGAAGCGAGAGGGTTGGGGTTAGGGGTTTGGGTTCAGGTCAGAGTCAGGGTTAGGGTTAGGTTTAGGGTTAGGGTTACGTGTAGTGTTAGTGTTAGTTTTGCTTAGGGTTCGGGTTTGAATGAAGTTAGGGTACGCTTAGCGTTATGCTTTAGGGTGAAATTCTGGTTAAGGGTGAGGGTTCGGCTTAGGGTTAGGGTTAGAGTTAGGGTCAGTGGTTAGGGTTAGGTTTAGGGTTAAAGTTAGTTTTAGGCTAAGGATTAGGATTAGAGTTAGGGTTAAGGGTTACTGTTTCAGTTAGGTTTAGGTTAAGGTTATAATTAGGGTTAAGTTTAGGGTTAGGGTAAGAGTTAGAGTTACATTTACAGTTAAGGTGAGGGTTCTGGGTAAGTGTTACCGTTAAGGTTAGGGTTAGGGCTAGGGTTAGGGTTAGAGTTAAGGTTAAGGGTTAGGGTTAGGTTTAAGTTTATGGTAGGCTTAAAGATAGGGTTAAGGTTAGGTTAGGGTTAGGGTCAGGGTTAGAATTAGAATTAGGTTTAGGGCGAGGATTAGGGTAAGAGTTATTGTAAGGGTTAGGTTTCGGGTTACAGGTGGGCCAAGGTTAAGGTGAGGGTTAGGTTTCTGGGGAGGGTTAGGGTTAAAGTCAGGGTGAGTTTTAGGTTAGGGATAGGGTGAAGTTTAAGATAGGGTGAGGGTTAGGGTTATGGCTAAGGTTTGGGCTTGTTTTCAGGTTAGTGTTAAGGTTATGTTCAGGGTTAGGGTTACGTTCAGGGGTTGTGTTCAGTTTTAGGGTTAGGGTTAGATTTAAGGTTAGGGTTAAGTTTAGTGTTACGTTTAGGGTTAGGGTCATGGTTGTGTTAGGCTTTGTGGTTGGGGTGAGGGTTAGTTTTAGGGTTAGGGTTGGTTAGGGTTAGGATTACCGTTATGATAAGGCGTTAGGGGTTAGAGGTGTAGTTTAGGGTTAGGGTTTGGGTGAGGGTTCCGGTTAGGCCTTGCGGTTCTGGTCATGGTTAGGTTTGGTTTAGGCTTAGGGTTAGGTGCATGATTCGGTTTCGGGTTAGTGTTAGAGTTAGGGTGAGAGTTAGTGTTAAGGTTTTTGCTAAGCTTTGGTGTTAGGGTTAGGGTTTGTGTTAGGGTTAGGTTTATCATTAGGGCTCAGGGGTTTCAGGTTAATGTTAGGGTTAGGGTTAGGGCTAGCATTAGGGTTAGGGTTGTGGGATACGGTTAGGATTTAGGGTGCGGGTTACGGTTAGTTTTACAGTTAAGGTGAGGGTTTAGGGTAATTGTTACGATTAGGGTTATAGTCAGAGTTAGGGTTTGGTTTAGGATTAGGGTTAGGTGTAGGGTAAGAATTAGGTTTAGGTCCATGTTGAGGGTTAGACTTAGTGTTTTATTTAGGGTAAAGGTTAGGGGTAGGGTTAGGATTAGGTCTAGGGTTAGGATTAGGATTATTTTAGGGTTAGGTTCAGGGCTATTGTAAGTGTTCGGTTTAGGGTTACAGATGGACTAGCGTTATTCTTAGAGTTAGGTTTAAGGTTAGGGTTTGGGTTAGGTCTAGGTTTAGGGTTAAGGTTATGGTTAGTGTTTGGATGAAGTTCAGGATAAGGTGAGGGTTATTTTTATGGTGAGGGCTAGGGTTTGGGTTTGTGTTCAGGTTAGTGTTAAGGATAGGTTTAGGGTTCGGTGAGGGTTAGGCGTTATGTCTAGGGTCAGCGTTAGGTTAGGTTTAGGGTTAGTGTGAAGTTTAGGTTAAGGGTGAGGGTTATGGTAAGGGTTAGGATTATAGACGGTGTTAGACGTTAGGTTTAGGGTGTTAGGGTTAGGTTTATGGTTAGGGTAGATTTAAGTTTAGGTTTAATATTAGGGTTAGGGTTAGATTTGGGTTACTGTTCGTATTAGGGTTAGGGTTAGGGATAAGTTTGGGGATAGCGTTAGGTTTAGGGTTGGGGATACGGTTAAGGATTAGGGTGAGAGTTAGGGTTAGGTTTACAGTTAAGGCGAGGGTTTAGGCTAATTGTTATGGTTAGGGTTAGAGTTAGAGTTAGGCTTAGGGTTAGGGTGAAGTTTCAGTTACTAGTCAGGGTTAGGCTTAAGGTTAGAGTAGGGTTAAGGTTAGTGTTCGGGTTAGGTATAGCGTTAGGGTTTGGGTAGGGGTAAGGTTAGGGTTAAGGCTAGGTTTACGGTAAAGGGTAGGGCTAGCTTAGGGCTAGATTTAGAGTTAGAGTTAGTGCTAGGGTTTAGGATGATGGTTATGGTCAGGTTTAGAGTTATTGTTAAGGTTAGGGTAGAGTTAAGGTTAGGGTTAATTTAGGGTTAGAGAAAGGGTTAGGTTTAGGTCTGGGTTAGGTGTAGGATGCGGGGTAGGGTTAGGGTTAGGGGTTCATGGGAGGGTTAGTGTTAAGTTTACATTAAGCTGATGTTTTAGGGTGTTACTGTTAGGGCTAGGGTTAGCATTAGGTTTAGGGTCAGGGCTAGAGTTAGGGGATAGTTAAGGCTTAGCTTTACTTTCAGGGTTAGGGTTAGCCTTAGGTTTAGGGTGAAGTTTAGGTTAAGGATGAGGGTTAGGGTTAGGGTTAGGCATTTGGGTTAAGGTTAGGGTTAGGTTTAGGATTAGGCTTAGGGTTAGGGTTAGGTGTTTGGGTTAATGTTAGGGTCAGGTTTAGGGTTCGGCTTAGAGTTAGGGCTACAGCTGGGGTAAAGTTTAATTGAAGGGTGAGGGTTGAGCTTAGGGTTAGCGTTAGGGGTTAGGGTTAGAGCTTAGGTTAGGATGAAGTGTAGGGTTAAGGTTAGGTTTAGATTTAGGGTTAGGGTTAGTGTTAGGGTTAAGTCATGTTTAGGTTTAGGGCTAGGTGAAGGTTATAGATAGGGTTAGGTTAAGGGTTGAGGTTAGGTTTAGATGGTAAGATGAGGGTTAGTGCTAGGTTTCCATTGAAGCTGAGTGTGTAGGGTAAGTTTTAGGGTTAGGATTAGGGTTAGAGTTAGAGTTAGGGTCAGGGTTAGTTTTGAGTTTAGAGTTAGGGTTACGTTTATGGTACGGTCAGGGTTAGGGGAGATTTAGTGTTACGTTTAGTTTTAGGGCTAGGGTTACAGAGAAGTTTATGTGAAGCGAGAGGGTTGGGGTTAGGGGTTTGGGTTCAGGTCAGAGTCAGGGTTAGGGTTAGGTTTAGGGTTAGGGTTACGTGTAGTGTTAGTGTTAGTTTTGCTTAGGGTTCGGGTTTGAATGAAGTTAGGGTACGCTTAGCGTTATGCTTTAGGGTGAAATTCTGGTTAAGGGTGAGGGTTCGGATTAGGGTTAGGGTTAGAGTTAGGGTCAGTGGTTAGGGTTAGGTTTAGGGTTAAAGTTAGTTTTAGGCTAAGGATTAGGATCAGAGTTAGGGTTAAGGGTTACTGTTTCAGTTAGGTTTAGGTTAAGGTTATAATTAGGGTTAAGTTTAGGGTTAGGGTAAGAGTTAGAGTTACATTTACAGTTAAGGTGAGGGTTCTGGGTAAGTGTTACCGTTAAGGTTAGGGTTAGGGCTAGGGTTAGGGTTAGAGTTAAGGTTAAGGGTTAGGGTTAGGTTTAAGTTTATGGTAGGCTTAAAGATAGGGTTAAGGTTAGGTTAGGGTTAGGGTCAGGGTTAGAATTAGGTTTAGGGCGAGGATTAGGGTCAGAGTTATTGTAAGGGTTAGGTTTCGGGTTACAGGTGGGCCAAGGTTAAGGTGAGGGTTAGGTTTATGGGGAGGGTTAGGGTTAAAGTCAGGGTGAGTTTTAGGTTAGGGATAGGGTGAAGTTTAAGATAGGGTGAGGGTTAGGGTTATGGCTAAGGTTTGGGCTTGTTTTCAGGTTAGTGTTAAGGTTATGTTCAGGGTTAGGGTTACGTTCAGGGGTTGTGTTCAGTTTTAGGGTTAGGGTTAGATTTAAGGTTAGGGTTAAGTTTAGTGTTACGTTTAGGGTTAGGGTCATGGTTGTGTTAGGCTTTGTGGTTGGGGTGAGGGTTAGTTTTAGGGTTAGGGTTGGTTAGGGTTAGGATTATCGTTATGATAAGGCGTTAGGGGTTAGAGGTGTAGTTTAGGGTTAGGGTTTGGGTGAGGGTTCCGGTTAGGCCTTGCGGTTCTGGTCATGGTTAGGTTTGGTTTAGGCTTAGGGTTAGGTGCATGATTCGGTTTCGGGTTAGTGTTAGAGTTAGGGTGAGAGTTAGTGTTAAGGTTTTTGCTAGGCTTTGGTGTTAGGGTTAGGGTTTGTGTTAGGGTTAGGTTTATCATTAGGGCTCAGGGGTTTCAGGTTAATGTTAGGGTTAGGGTTAGGGATAGCATTAGGGTTAGGGTTGTGGGATACGGTTAGGATTTAGGGTGCGGGTTACGGTTAGTTTTCCAGTTAAGGTGAGGGTTTAGGGTAATTGTTACGATTAGGGTTATAGTCAGAGTTAGGGTTTGGTTTAGGATTAGGGTTAGGTGTAGGGTAAGAATTAGGTTTAGGTCCATGTTGAGGGTTAGACTTAGTGTTTTATTTAGGGTAAAGTTTAGGGGTAGGGTTAGGATTAGGTCTAGGGTTAGGATTAGGATTATTTTAGGGTTAGGCTCAGGGCTATTGTAAGTGTTCGGTTTAGGGTTACAGATGGACTAGCGTTATTCTTAGAGTTAGGTTTAAGGTTAGGGTTTGGGTTAGGTCTAGATTTAGGGTTAAGGTTATGGTTAGTGTTTGGATGAAGTTCAGGATAGGGTGAGGGTTATTTTTATGGTGAGGGCTAGGGTTTGGGTTTGTGTTCAGGTTAGTGTTAAGGATAGGTTTAGGGTTCGGTGAGGGTTAGGCGTTATGTCTAGGGTCAGCGTTAGGTTAGGTTTAGGGTTAGTGTGAAGTTTAGGTTAAGGGTGAGGGTTATGGTAAAGGTTAGGATTATAGACGGTGTTAGACGTTAGGTTTAGGGTGTTAGGGTTAGGTTTATGGTTAGGGTAGATTTAAGTTTAGGTTTAATATTAGGGTTAGGGTTAGATTTGGGTTACTGTTCGTATTAGGGTTAGGGTTAGGGATAAGTTTGGGGATAGCGTTAGGTTTAGGGTTGGGGATACGGTTAAGGATTAGGGTGAGGGTTAGGGTTAGGTTTACAGTTAAGGCGAGGGTTTAGGCTAATTGTTATGGTTAGGGTTAGAGTTAGAGTTAGGCTTAGGGTTAGGGTGAAGTTTCAGTTACTAGTCAGGGTTAGGCTTAAGGTTAGAGTAGGGTTAAGGTTAGTGTTCGGGTTAGGTATAGCGTTAGGGTTTGGGTAGGGGTAAGGTTAGGGTTAAGGCTAGGTTTACGGTAAAGGGTAGGGCTAGCTTAGGGTTAGATTTAGAGTTAGAGTTAGTGCTAGGGTTTAGGATGATGGTTATGGTCAGGTTTAGAGTTATTGTTAAGGTTAGGGTAGAGTTAAGGTTAGGGTTAATTTAGGGTTAGAGAAAGGGTTAGGTTTAGGTCTGGGTTAGGTGTAGGATGCGGGGTAGGGTTAGGGTTAGGGGTTCATGGGAGGGTTAGTGTTAAGTTTCCATTAAGCTGATGTTTTAGGGTGTTACTGTTAGGGCTAGGGTTAGCATTAGGTTTAGGGTCAGGGCTAGAGTTAGGGGATAGTTAAGGGTTAGCTTTACTTTCAGGGTTAGGGTTAGCCTTAGGTTTAGGGTGAAGTTTAGGTTAAGGATGAGGGTTAGGGTTAGGGTTAGGCATTTGGGTTAAGGTTAGGGTTAGGTTTAGGATTAGGCTTAGGGTTAGGGTTAGGTGTTTGGGTTAATGTTAGGGTCAGGTTTAGGGTTCGGCTTAGGGTTAGGGCTACAGCTGGGGTAAAGTTTAATTGAAGGGTGAGGGTTGAGCTTAGGGTTAGCGTTAGGGGTTAGGGTTAGAGCTTAGGTTAGGATGAAGTGTAGGGTTAAGGTTAGGTTTAGATTTAGGGTTAGGGTTAGTGTTAGGGTTAAGTCATGTTTAGGTTTAGGGCTAGGTGAAGGTTATAGATAGGGTTAGGTTAAGGGTTGAGGTTAGGTTTAGATGGTAAGATGAGGGTTAGTGCTAGGTTTCCATTTAAGCTGAGTGTGTAGGGTAAGTTTTAGGGTTAGGATTAGGGTTAGAGTTAGAGTTAGGGTCAGGGTTAGTTTTGAGTTTAGAGTTAGGGTTACGTTTATGGTACGGTCAGGGTTAGGGGAGATTTAGTGTTACGTTTAGTTTTAGGGCTAGGGTTACAGAGAAGTTTATGTGAAGCGAGAGGGTTGGGGTTAGGGGTTTGGGTTCAGGTCAGAGTCAGGGTTAGGGTTAGGTTTAGGGTTAGGGTTACGTGTAGTGTTAGTGTTAGTTTTGCTTAGGGTTCGGGTTTGAATGAAGTGAGGGTACGCTTAGCGTTATGCTTTAGGGTGAAATTCTGGTTAAGGGTGAGGGTTCGGCTTAGGGTTAGGGTTAGAGTTAGGGTCAGTGGTTAGGGTTAGGTTTAGGGTTAAAGTTAGTTTTAGGCTAAGGATTAGGATCAGAGTTAGGGTTAAGGGTTACTGTTTCAGTTAGGTTTAGGTTAAGGTTATAATTAGGGTTAAGTTTAGGGTTAGGGTAAGAGTTAGAGTTACATTTACAGTTAAGGTGAGGGTTCTGGGTAAGTGTTACCGTTAAGGTTAGGGTTAGGGCTAGGGTTAGGGTTAGAGTTAAGGTTAAGGGTTAGGGTTAGGTTTAAGTTTATGGTAGGCTTAAAGATAGGGTTAAGGTTAGGTTAGGGTTAGGGTCAGGGTTAGAATTAGGTTTAGGGCGAGGATTAGGGTCAGAGTTATTGTAAGGGTTAGGTTTCGGGTTACAGGTGGGCCAAGGTTAAGGTGAGGGTTAGGTTTATGGGGAGGGTTAGGGTTAAAGTCAGGGTGAGTTTTAGGTTAGGGATAGGGTGAAGTTTAAGATAGGGTGAGGGTTAGGGTTATGGTAAGGTTTGGGCTTGTTTTCAGGTTAGTGTTAAGGTTATGTTCAGGGTTAGGGTTACGTTCAGGGGTTGTGTTCAGTTTTAGGGTTAGGGTTAGATTTAAGGTTAGGGTTAAGTTTAGTGTTACGTTTAGGTTTAGGGTCATGGTTGTGTTAGGCTTTGTGGTTGGGGTGAGGGTTAGTTTTAGGGTTAGGGTTGGTTAGGGTTAGGATTACCGTTATGATAAGGCGTTAGGGGTTAGAGGTGTAGTTTAGGGTTAGGGTTTGGGTGAGGGTTCCGGTTAGGCCTTGCGGTTCTGGTCATGGTTAGGTTTGGTTTAGGCTTAGGGTTAGGTGCATGATTCGGTTTCGGGTTAGTGTTAGAGTTAGGGTGAGAGTTAGTGTTAAGGTTTTTGCTAGGCTTTGGTGTTAGGGTTAGGGTTTGTGTTAGGGTTAGGTTTATCATTAGGGCTCAGGGGTTTCAGGTTAATGTTAGGGTTAGGGTTAGGGATAGCATTAGGGTTAGGGTTGTGGGATACGGTTAGGATTTAGGGTGCGGGTTACGGTTAGTTTTACAGTTAAGGTGAGGGTTTAGGGTAATTGTTACGATTAGGGTTATAGTCAGAGTTAGGGTTTGGTTTAGGATTAGGGTTAGGTGTAGGGTAAGAATTAGGTTTAGGTCCATGTTGAGGGTTAGACTTAGTGTTTTATTTAGGGTAAAGGTTAGGGGTAGGGTTAGGATTAGGTCTAGGGTTAGGATTAGGATTATTTTAGGGTTAGGTTCAGGGCTATTGTAAGTGTTCGGTTTAGGGTTACAGATGGACTAGCGTTATTCTTAGAGTTAGGTTTAAGGTTAGGGTTTGGGTTAGGTCTAGATTTAGGGTTAAGGTTATGGTTAGTGTTTGGATGAAGTTCAGGATAGGGTGAGGGTTATTTTTATGGTGAGGGCTAGGGTTTGGGTTTGTGTTCAGGTTAGTGTTAAGGATAGGTTTAGGGTTCGGTGAGGGTTAGGCGTTATGTCTAGGGTCAGCGTTAGGTTAGGTTTAGGGTTAGTGTGAAGTTTAGGTTAAGGGTGAGGGTTATGGTAAGGGTTAGGATTATAGACGGTGTTAGACGTTAGGTTTAGGGTGTTAGGGTTAGGTTTATGGTTAGGGTAGATTTAAGTTTAGGTTTAATTTAGGGTTAGGGTTAGATTTGGGTTACTGTTCGTATTAGGGTTAGGGTTAGGGATAAGTTTGGGGATAGCGTTAGGTTTAGGGTTGGGGATACGGTTAAGGATTAGGGTGAGGGTTAGGGTTAGGTTTACAGTTAAGGCGAGGGTTTAGGCTAATTGTTATGGTTAGGGTTAGAGTTAGAGTTAGGCTTAGGGTTAGGGTGAAGTTTCAGTTAATAGTCAGGGTTAGGCTTAAGGTTAGAGTAGGGTTAAGGTTAGTGTTCGGGTTAGGTATAGCGTTAGGGTTTGGGTAGGGGTAAGGTTAGGGTTAAGGCTAGGTTTACGGTAAAGGGTAGGGCTAGCTTAGGGTTAGATTTAGAGTTAGAGTTAGTGCTAGGGTTTAGGATGATGGTTATGGTCAGGTTTAGAGTTGTTGTTAAGGTTAGGGTAGAGTTAAGGTTAGGGTTAATTTAGGGTTAGAGAAAGGGTTAGGTTTAGGTCTGGGTTAGGTGTAGGATGCGGGGTAGGGTTAGGGTTAGGGGTTCATGGGAGGGTTAGTGTTAAGTTTACATTAAGCTGATGTTTTAGGGTGTTACTGTTAGGGCTAGGGTTAGCATTAGGTTTAGGGTCAGGGCTAGAGTTAGGGGATAGTTAAGGGTTAGCTTTACTTTCAGGGTTAGGGTTAGCCTTAGGTTTAGGGTGAAGTTTAGGTTAAGGATGAGGGTTAGGGTTAGGGTTAGGCATTTGGGTTAAGGTTAGGGTTAGGTTTAGGATTAGGCTTAGGGTTAGGGTTAGGTGTTTGGGTTAATGTTAGGGTCAGGTTTAGGGTTCGGCTTAGGGTTAGGGCTACAGCTGGGGTAAAGTTTAATTGAAGGGTGAGGGTTGAGCTTAGGGTTAGCGTTAGGGGTTAGGGTTAGAGCTTAGGTTAGGATGAAGTGTAGGGTTAAGGTTAGGTTTAGATTTAGGGTTAGGGTTAGTGTTAGGGTTAAGTCATGTTTAGGTTTAGGGCTAGGTGAAGGTTATAGATAGGGTTAGGTTAAGGGTTGAGGTTAGGTTTAGATGGTAAGATGAGGGTTAGTGCTAGGTTTCCATTTAAGCTGAGTGTGTAGGGTAAGTTTTAGGGTTAGGATTAGGGTTAGAGTTAGAGTTAGGGTCAGGGTTAGTTTTGAGTTTAGAGTTAGGGTTACGTTTATGGTACGGTCAGGGTTAGGGGAGATTTAGTGTTACGTTTAGTTTTAGGGCTAGGGTTACAGAGAAGTTTATGTGAAGCGAGAGGGTTGGGGTTAGGGGTTTGGGTTCAGGTCAGAGTCAGGGTTAGGGTTAGGTTTAGGGTTATGGTTACGTGTAGTGTTAGTGTTAGTTTTGCTTAGGGTTCGGGTTTGAATGAAGTGAGGGTACGCTTAGCGTTATGCTTTAGGGTGAAATTCTGGTTAAGGGTGAGGGTTCGGCTTAGGGTTAGGGTTAGAGTTAGGGTCAGTGGTTAGGGTTAGGTTTAGGGTTAAAGTTAGTTTTAGGCTAAGGATTAGGATCAGAGTTAGGGTTAAGGGTTACTGTTTCAGTTAGGTTTAGGTTAAGGTTATAATTAGGGTTAAGTTTAGGGTTAGGGTAAGAGTTAGAGTTACATTTACAGTTAAGGTGAGGGTTCTGGGTAAGTGTTACCGTTAAGGTTAGGGTTAGGGCTAGGGTTAGGGTTAGAGTTAAGGTTAAGGGTTAGGGTTAGGTTTAAGTTTATGGTAGGCTTAAAGATAGGGTTAAGGTTAGGTTAGGGTTAGGGTCAGGGTTAGAATTAGAATTAGGTTTAGGGCGAGGATTAGGGTCAGAGTTATTGTAAGGGTTAGGTTTCGGGTTACAGGTGGGCCAAGGTTAAGGTGAGGGTTAGGTTTATGGGGAGGGTTAGGGTTAAAGTCAGGGTGAGTTTTAGGTTAGGGATAGGGTGAAGTTTAAGATAGGGTGAGGGTTAGGGTTATGGCTAAGGTTTGGGCTTGTTTTCAGGTTAGTGTTAAGGTTATGTTCAGGGTTAGGGTTACGTTCAGGGGTTGTGTTCAGTTTTAGGGTTAGGGTTAGATTTAAGGTTAGGGTTAAGTTTAGTGTTACGTTTAGGGTTAGGGTCATGGTTGTGTTAGGCTTTGTGGTTGGGGTGAGGGTTAGTTTTAGGGTTAGGGTTGGTTAGGGTTAGGATTATCGTTATGATAAGGCGTTAGGGGTTAGAGGTGTAGTTTAGGGTTAGGGTTTGGGTGAGGGTTCCGGTTAGGCCTAGCGGTTCTGGTCATGGTTAGGTTTGGTTTAGGCTTAGGGTTAGGTGCATGATTCGGTTTCGGGTTAGTGTTAGAGTTAGGGTGAGAGTTAGTGTTAAGGTTTTTGCTAGGCTTTGGTGTTAGGGTTAGGGTTTGTGTTAGGGTTAGGTTTATCATTAGGGCTCAGGGGTTTCAGGTTAATGTTAGGGTTAGGGTTAGGGATAGCATTAGGGTTAGGGTTGTGGGATACGGTTAGGATTTAGGGTGCGGGTTACGGTTAGTTTTACAGTTAAGGGGAGGGTTTAGGGTAATTGTTACGATTAGGGTTATAGTCAGAGTTAGGGTTTGGTTTAGGATTAGGGTTAGGTGTAGGGTAAGAATTAGGTTTAGGTCCATGTTGAGGGTTAGACTTAGTGTTTTATTTAGGGTAAAGGTTAGGGGTAGGGTTAGGATTAGGTCTAGGGTTAGGATTAGGATTATTTTAGGGTTAGGTTCAGGGCTATTGTAAGTGTTCGGTTTAGGGTTACAGATGGACTAGCGTTATTCTTAGAGTTAGGTTTAAGGTTAGGGTTTGGGTTAGGTCTAGATTTAGGGTTAAGGTTATGGTTAGTGTTTGGATGAAGTTCAGGATAAGGTGAGTGTTATTTTTATGGTGAGGGCTAGGGTTTGGGTTTGTGTTCAGGTTAGTGTTAAGGATAGGTTTAGGGTTCGGTGAGGGTTAGGCGTTATGTCTAGGGTCAGCGTTAGGTTAGGTTTAGGGTTAGTGTGAAGTTTAGGTTAAGGGTGAGGGTTATGGTAAGGGTTAGGATTATAGACGGTGTTAGACGTTAGGTTTAGGGTGTTAGGGTTAGGTTTATGGTTAGGGTAGATTTAAGTTTAGGTTTAATATTAGGGTTAGGGTTAGATTTGGGTTACTGTTCGTATTAGGGTTAGGGTTAGGGTTAGGGATAAGTTTGGGGATAGCGTTAGGTTTAGGGTTGGGGATACGGTTAAGGATTAGGGTGAGGGTTAGGGTTATGTTTACAGTTAAGGCGAGGGTTTAGGCTAATTGTTATGGTTAGGGTTAGAGTTAGAGTTAGGCTTAGGGTTAGGGTGAAGTTTCAGTTACTAGTCAGGGTTAGGCTTAAGGTTAGAGTAGGGTTAAGGTTAGTGTTCGGGTTAGGTATAGCGTTAGGGTTTGGGTAGGGGTAAGGTTAGGGTTAAGGCTAGGTTTACGGTAAAGGGTAGGGCTAGCTTAGGGTTAGATTTAGAGTTAGAGTTAGTGCTAGGGTTTAGGATGATGGTTATGGTCAGGTTTAGAGTTGTTGTTAAGGTTAGGGTAGAGTTAAGGTTAGGGTTAATTTAGGGTTAGAGAAAGGGTTAGGTTTAGGTCTGGGTTAGGTGTAGGATGCGGGGTAGGGTTAGGGTTAGGGGTTCATGGGAGGGTTAGTGTTAAGTTTCCATTAAGCTGATGTTTTAGGGTGTTACTGTTAGGGCTAGGGTTAGCATTAGGTTTAGGGTCAGGGCTAGAGTTAGGGGATAGTTAAGGGTTAGCTTTACTTTCAGGGTTAGGGTTAGCCTTAGGTTTAGGGTGAAGTTTAGGTTAAGGATGAGGGTTAGGGTTAGGGTTAGGCATTTGGGTTAAGGTTAGGGTTAGGTTTAGGATTAGGCTTAGGGTTAGGGTTAGGTGTTTGGGTTAATGTTAGGGTCAGGTTTAGGGTTCGGCTTAGGGTTAGGGCTACAGCTGGGGTAAAGTTTAATTGAAGGGTGAGGGTTGAGCTTAGGGTTAGCGTTAGGGGTTAGGGTTAGAGCTTAGGTTAGGATGAAGTGTAGGGTTAAGGTTAGGTTTAGATTTAGGGTTAGGGTTAGTGTTAGGGTTAAGTCATGTTTAGGTTTAGGGCTAGGTGAAGGTTATAGATAGGGTTAGGTTAAGGGTTGAGGTTAGGTTTAGATGGTAAGATGAGGGTTAGTGCTAGGTTTCCATTTAAGCTGAGTGTGTAGGGTAAGTTTTAGGGTTAGGATTAGGGTTAGAGTTAGAGTTAGGGTCAGGGTTAGTTTTGAGTTTAGAGTTAGGGTTACGTTTATGGTACGGTCAGGGTTAGGGGAGATTTAGTGTTACGTTTAGTTTTAGGGCTAGGGTTACAGAGAAGTTTATGTGAAGCGAGAGGGTTGGGGTTAGGGGTTTGGGTTCAGGTCAGAGTCAGGGTTAGGGTTAGGTTTAGGGTTATGGTTACGTGTAGTGTTAGTGTTAGTTTTGCTTAGGGTTCGGGTTTGAATGAAGTGAGGGTACGCTTAGCGTTATGCTTTAGGGTGAAATTCTGGTTAAGGGTGAGGGTTCGGCTTAGGGTTAGGGTTAGAGTTAGGGTCAGTGGTTAGGGTTAGGTTTAGGGTTAAAGTTAGTTTTAGGCTAAGGATTAGGATCAGAGTTAGGGTTAAGGGTTACTGTTTCAGTTAGGTTTAGGTTAAGGTTATAATTAGGGTTAAGTTTAGGGTTAGGGTAAGAGTTAGAGTTACATTTACAGTTAAGGTGAGGGTTCTGGGTAAGTGTTACCGTTAAGGTTAGGGTTAGGGCTAGGGTTAGGGTTAGAGTTAAGGTTAAGGGTTAGGGTTAGGTTTAAGTTTATGGTAGGCTTAAAGATAGGGTTAAGGTTAGGTTAGGGTTAGGGTCAGGGTTAGAATTAGAATTAGGTTTAGGGCGAGGATTAGGGTCAGAGTTATTGTAAGGGTTAGGTTTCGGGTTACAGGTGGGCCAAGGTTAAGGTGAGGGTTAGGTTTATGGGGAGGGTTAGGGTTAAAGTCAGGGTGAGTTTTAGGTTAGGGATAGGGTGAAGTTTAAGATAGGGTGAGGGTTAGGGTTATGGCTAAGGTTTGGGCTTGTTTTCAGGTTAGTGTTAAGGTTATGTTCAGGGTTAGGGTTACGTTCAGGGGTTGTGTTCAGTTTTAGGGTTAGGGTTAGATTTAAGGTTAGGGTTAAGTTTAGTGTTACGTTTAGGGTTAGGGTCATGGTTGTGTTAGGCTTTGTGGTTGGGGTGAGGGTTAGTTTTAGGGTTAGGGTTGGTTAGGGTTAGGATTATCGTTATGATAAGGCGTTAGGGGTTAGAGGTGTAGTTTAGGGTTAGGGTTTGGGTGAGGGTTCCGGTTAGGCCTAGCGGTTCTGGTCATGGTTAGGTTTGGTTTAGGCTTAGGGTTAGGTGCATGATTCGGTTTCGGGTTAGTGTTAGAGTTAGGGTGAGAGTTAGTGTTAAGGTTTTTGCTAGGCTTTGGTGTTAGGGTTAGGGTTTGTGTTAGGGTTAGGTTTATCATTAGGGCTCAGGGGTTTCAGGTTAATGTTAGGGTTAGGGTTAGGGATAGCATTAGGGTTAGGGTTGTGGGATACGGTTAGGATTTAGGGTGCGGGTTACGGTTAGTTTTACAGTTAAGGGGAGGGTTTAGGGTAATTGTTACGATTAGGGTTATAGTCAGAGTTAGGGTTTGGTTTAGGATTAGGGTTAGGTGTAGGGTAAGAATTAGGTTTAGGTCCATGTTGAGGGTTAGACTTCGTGTTTTATTTAGGGTAAAGGTTAGGGGTAGGGTTAGGATTAGGTCTAGGGTTAGGATTAGGATTATTTTAGGGTTAGGTTCAGGGCTATTGTAAGTGTTCGGTTTAGGGTTACAGATGGACTAGCGTTATTCTTAGAGTTAGGTTTAAGGTTAGGGTTTGGGTTAGGTCTAGGTTTAGGGTTAAGGTTATGGTTAGTGTTTGGATGAAGTTCAGGATAAGGTGAGGGTTATTTTTATGGTGAGGGCTAGGGTTTGGGTTTGTGTTCAGGTTAGTGTTAAGGATAGGTTTAGGGTTCGGTGAGGGTTAGGCGTTATGTCTAGGGTCAGCGTTAGGTTAGGTTTAGGGTTAGTGTGAAGTTTAGGTTAAGGGTGAGGGTTATGGTAAGGGTTAGGATTATAGACGGTGTTAGACGTTAGGTTTAGGGTGTTAGGGTTAGGTTTATGGTTAGGGTAGATTTAAGTTTAGGTTTAATATTAGGGTTAGGGTTAGATTTGGGTTACTGTTCGTATTAGGGTTAGGGTTAGGGTTAGGGATAAGTTTGGGGATAGCGTTAGGTTTAGGGTTGGGGATACGGTTAAGGATTAGGGTGAGGGTTAGGGTTAGGTTTACAGTTAAGGCGAGGGTTTAGGCTAATTGTTATGGTTAGGGTTAGAGTTAGAGTTAGGCTTAGGGTTAGGGTGAAGTTTCAGTTAATAGTCAGGGTTAGGCTTAAGGTTAGAGTAGGGTTAAGGTTAGTGTTCGGGTTAGGTATAGCGTTAGGGTTTGGGTAGGGGTAAGGTTAGGGTTAAGGCTAGGTTTACGGTAAAGGGTAGGGCTAGCTTAGGGTTAGATTTAGAGTTAGAGTTAGTGCTAGGGTTTAGGATGATGGTTATGGTCAGGTTTAGAGTTGTTGTTAAGGTTAGGGTAGAGTTAAGGTTAGGGTTAATTTAGGGTTAGAGAAAGGGTTAGGTTTAGGTCTGGGTTAGGTGTAGGATGCGGGGTAGGGTTAGGGTTAGGGGTTCATGGGAGGGTTAGTGTTAAGTTTCCATTAAGCTGATGTTTTAGGGTGTTACTGTTAGGGCTAGGGTTAGCATTAGGTTTAGGGTCAGGGCTAGAGTTAGGGGATAGTTAAGGGTTAGCTTTACTTTCAGGGTTAGGGTTAGCCTTAGGTTTAGGGTGAAGTTTAGGTTAAGGATGAGGGTTAGGGTTAGGGTTAGGCATTTGGGTTGAGGTTAGGGTTAGGTTTAGGATTAGGCTTAGGGTTAGGGTTAGGTGTTTGGGTTAATGTTAGGGTCAGGTTTAGGGTTCAGCTTAGGGTTAGGGCTACAGCTGGGGTAAAGTTTAATTGAAGGGTGAGGGTTGAGCTTAGGGTTAGCGTTAGGAGTTAGGGTTAGAGCTTAGGTTAGGATGAAGTGTAGGGTTAAGGTTAGGTTTAGATTTAGGGTTAGGGTTAGTGTTAGGGTTAAGTCATGTTTAGGTTTAGGGCTAGGTGAAGGTTATAGATAGGGTTAGGTTAAGGGTTGAGGTTAGGTTTAGATGGTAAGATGAGGGTTAGTGCTAGGTTTCCATTTAAGCTGAGTGTGTAGGGTAAGTTTTAGGGTTAGGATTAGGGTTAGAGTTAGAGTTAGGGTCAGGGTTAGTTTTGAGTTTAGAGTTAGGGTTACGTTTATGGTACGGTCAGGGTTAGGGGAGATTTAGTGTTACGTTTAGTTTTAGGGCTAGGGTTACAGAGAAGTTTATGTGAAGCGAGAGGGTTGGGGTTAGGGGTTTGGGTTCAGGTCAGAGTCAGGGTTAGGGTTAGGTTTAGGGTTAGGGTTACGTGTAGTGTTAGTGTTAGTTTTGCTTAGGGTTCGGGTTTGAATGAAGTGAGGGTACGCTTAGCGTTATGCTTTAGGGTGAAATTCTGGTTAAGGGTGAGGGTTCGGCTTAGGGTTAGGGTTAGAGTTAGGGTCAGTGGTTAGGGTTAGGTTTAGGGTTAAAGTTAGTTTTAGGCTAAGGATTAGGATCAGAGTTAGGGTTAAGGGTTACTGTTTCAGTTAGGTTTAGGTTAAGGTTATAATTAGGGTTAAGTTTAGGGTTAGGGTAAGAGTTAGAGTTACATTTACAGTTAAGGTGAGGGTTCTGGGTAAGTGTTACCGTTAAGGTTAGGGTTAGGGCTAGGGTTAGGGTTAGAGTTAAGGTTAAGGGTTAGGGTTAGGTTTAAGTTTATGGTAGGCTTAAAGATAGGGTTAAGGTTAGGTTAGGGTTAGGGTCAGGGTTAGAATTAGAATTAGGTTTAGGGCGAGGATTAGGGTCAGAGTTATTGTAAGGGTTAGGTTTCGGGTTACAGGTGGGCCAAGGTTAAGGTGAGGGTTAGGTTTATGGGGAGAGTTAGGGTTAAAGTCAGGGTGAGTTTTAGGTTAGGGATAGGGTGAAGTTTAAGATAGGGTGAGGGTTAGGGTTATGGCTAAGGTTTGGGCTTGTTTTCAGGTTAGTGTTAAGGTTATGTTCAGGGTTAGGGTTACGTTCAGGGATTGTGTTCAGTTTTAGGGTTAGGGTTAGATTTAAGGTTAGGGTTAAGTTTAGTGTTACGTTTAGGGTTAGGGTCATGGTTGTGTTAGGCTTTGTGGTTGGGGTGAGGGTTAGTTTTAGGGTTAGGGTTGGTTAGGGTTAGGATTATCGTTATGATAAGGCGTTAGGGGTTAGAGGTGTAGTTTAGGGTTAGGGTTTGGGTGAGGGTTCCGGTTAGGCCTTGCGGTTCTGGTCATGGTTAGGTTTGGTTTAGGCTTAGGGTTAGGTGCATGATTCGGTTTCGGGTTAGTGTTAGAGTTAGGGTGAGAGTTAGTGTTAAGGTTTTTGCTAGGCTTTGGTGTTAGGGTTAGGGTTTGTGTTAGGGTTAGGTTTATCATTAGGGCTCAGGGGTTTCAGGTTAATGTTAGGGTTAGGGTTAGGGATAGCATTAGGGTTAGGGTTGTGGGATACGGTTAGGATTCAGGGTGCGGGTTACGGTTAGTTTTCCAGTTAAGGGGAGGGTTTAGGGTAATTGTTACGATTAGGGTTATAGTCAGAGTTAGGGTTTGGTTTAGGATTAGGGTTAGGTGTAGGGTAAGAATTAGGTTTAGGTCCATGTTGAGGGTTAGACTTAGTGTTTTATTTAGGGTAAAGGTTAGGGGTAGGGTTAGGATTAGGTCTAGGGTTAGGATTAGGATTATTTTAGGGTTAGGTTCAGGGCTCTTGTAAGTGTTCGGTTTAGGGTTACAGATGGACTAGCGTTATTCTTAGAGTTAGGTTTAAGGTTAGGGTTTGGGTTAGGTCTAGGTTTAGGGTTAAGGTTATGGTTAGTGTTTGGATGAAGTTCAGGATAGGGTGAGGGTTATTTTTATGGTGAGGGCTAGGGTTTGGGTTTGTGTTCAGGTTAGTGTTAAGGATAGGTTTAGGGTTCGGTGAGGGTTAGGCGTTATGTCTAGGGTCAGCGTTAGGTTAGGTTTAGGGTTAGTGTGAAGTTTAGGTTAAGGGTGAGGGTTATGGTAAGGGTTAGGATTATAGACGGTGTTAGACGTTAGGTTTAGGGTGTTAGGGTTAGGTTTATGGTTAGGGTAGATTTAAGTTTAGGTTTAATATTAGGGTTAGGGTTAGATTTGGGTTACTGTTCGTATTAGGGTTAGGGTTAGGGATAAGTTTGGGGATAGCGTTAGGTTTAGGGTTGGGGATACGGTTAAGGATTAGGGTGAGGGTTAGGGTTAGGTTTACAGTTAAGGCGAGGGTTTAGGCTAATTGTTATGGTTAGGGTTAGAGTTAGAGTTAGGCTTAGGGTTAGGGTGAAGTTTCAGTTAATAGTCAGGGTTAGGCTTAAGGTTAGAGTAGGGTTAAGGTTAGTGTTCGGGTTAGGTATAGCGTTAGGGTTTGGGTAGGGGTAAGGTTAGGGTTAAGGCTAGGTTTACGGTAAAGGGTAGGGCTAGCTTAGGGTTAGATTTAGAGTTAGAGTTAGTGCTAGGGTTTAGGATGATGGTTATGGTCAGGTTTAGAGTTATTGTTAAGGTTAGGGTAGAGTTAAGGTTAGGGTTAATTTAGGGTTAGAGAAAGGGTTAGGTTTAGGTCTGGGTTAGGTGTAGGATGCGGGGTAGGGTTAGGGTTAGGGGTTCATGGGAGGGTTAGTGTTAAGTTTACATTAAGCTGATGTTTTAGGGTGTTACTGTTAGGGCTAGGGTTAGCATTAGGTTTAGGGTCAGGGCTAGAGTTAGGGGATAGTTAAGGGTTAGCTTTACTTTCAGGGTTAGGGTTAGCCTTAGGTTTAGGGTGAAGTTTAGGTTAAGGATGAGGGTTAGGGTTAGGGTTAGGCATTTGGGTTAAGGTTAGGGTTAGGTTTAGGATTAGGCTTAGGGTTAGGGTTAGGTGTTTGGGTTAATGTTAGGGTCAGGTTTAGGGTTCGGCTTAGGGTTAGGGCTACAGCTGGGGTAAAGTTTAATTGAAGGGTGAGGGTTGAGCTTAGGGTTAGCGTTAGGGGTTAGGGTTAGAGCTTAGGTTAGGATGAAGTGTAGGGTTAAGGTTAGGTTTAGATTTAGGGTTAGGGTTAGTGTTAGGGTTAAGTCATGTTTAGGTTTAGGGCTAGGTGAAGGTTATAGATAGGGTTAGGTTAAGGGTTGAGGTTAGGTTTAGATGGTAAGATGAGGGTTAGTGCTAGGTTTCCATTGAAGCTGAGTGTGTAGGGTAAGTTTTAGGGTTAGGATTAGGGTTAGAGTTAGAGTTAGGGTCAGGGTTAGTTTTGAGTTTAGAGTTAGGGTTACGTTTATGGTACGGTCAGGGTTAGGGGAGATTTAGTGTTACGTTTAGTTTTAGGGCTAGGGTTACAGAGAAGTTTATGTGAAGCGAGAGGGTTGGGGTTAGGGGTTTGGGTTCAGGTCAGAGTCAGGGTTAGGTTTAGGGTTAGGTTTAGGGTTAGGGTTACGTGTAGTGTTAGTGTTAGTTTTGCTTAGGGTTCGGGTTTGAATGAAGTGAGGGTACGCTTAGCGTTATGCTTTAGGGTGAAATTCTGGTTAAGGGTGAGGGTTCGGCTTAGGGTTAGGGTTAGAGTTAGGGTCAGTGGTTAGGGTTAGGTTTAGGGTTAAAGTTAGTTTTAGGCTAAGGATTAGGATTAGAGTTAGGGTTAAGGGTTACTGTTTCAGTTAGGTTTAGGTTAAGGTTATAATTAGGGTTAAGTTTAGGGTTAGGGTAAGAGTTAGAGTTACATTTACAGTTAAGGTGAGGGTTCTGGGTAAGTGTTACCGTTAAGGTTAGGGTTAGGGCTAGGGTTAGGGTTAGAGTTAAGGTTAAGGGTTAGGGTTAGGTTTAAGTTTATGGTAGGCTTAAAGATAGGGTTAAGGTTAGGTTAGGGTTAGGGTCAGGGTTAGAATTAGAATTAGGTTTAGGGCGAGGATTAGGGTCAGAGTTATTGTAAGGGTTAGGTTTCGGGTTACAGGTGGGCCAAGGTTAAGGTGAGGGTTAGGTTTCTGGGGAGGGTTAGGGTTAAAGTCAGGGTGAGTTTTAGGTTAGGGATAGGGTGAAGTTTAAGATAGGGTGAGGGTTAGGGTTATGGCTAAGGTTTGGGCTTGTTTTCAGGTTAGTGTTAAGGTTATGTTCAGGGTTAGGGTTACGTTCAGGGATTGTGTTCAGTTTTAGGGTTAGGGTTAGATTTAAGGTTAGGGTTAAGTTTAGTGTTACGTTTAGGGTTAGGGTCATGGTTGTGTTAGGCTTTGTGGTTGGGGTGAGGGTTAGTTTTAGGGTTAGGGTTGGTTAGGGTTAGGATTATCGTTATGATAAGGCGTTAGGGGTTAGAGGTGTAGTTTAGGGTTAGGGTTTGGGTGAGGGTTCCGGTTAGGCCTTGCGGTTCTGGTCATGGTTAGGTTTGGTTTAGGCTTAGGGTTAGGTGCATGATTCGGTTTCGGGTTAGTGTTAGAGTTAGGGTGAGAGTTAGTGTTAAAGTTTTTGCTAGGCTTTGGTGTTAGGGTTAGGGTTTGTGTTAGGGTTAGGTTTATCATTAGGGCTCAGGGGTTTCAGGTTAATGTTAGGGTTAGGGTTAGGGATAGCATTAGGGTTAGAGTTGTGGGATACGGTTAGGATTTAGGGTGCGGGTTACGGTTAGTTTTCCAGTTAAGGTGAGGGTTTAGGGTAATTGTTACGATTAGGGTTATAGTCAGAGTTAGGGTTTGGTTTAGGATTAGGGTTAGGTGTAGGGTAAGAATTAGGTTTAGGTCCATGTTGAGGGATAGACTTAGTGTTTTATTTAGGGTAAAGGTTAGGGGTAGGGTTAGGATTAGGTCTAGGGTTAGGATTAGGATTATTTTAGGGTTAGGTTCAGGGCTATTGTAAGTGTTCGGTTTAGGGTTACAGATGGACTAGCGTTATTCTTAGAGTTAGGTTTAAGGTTAGGGTTTGGGTTAGGTCTAGGTTTAGGGTTAAGGTTATGGTTAGTGTTTGGATGAAGTTCAGGATAAGGTGAGGGTTATTTTTATGGTGAGGGCTAGGGTTTGGGTTTGTGTTCAGGTTAGTGTTAAGGATAGGTTTAGGGTTCGGTGAGGGTTAGGCGTTATGTCTAGGGTCAGCGTTAGGTTAGGTTTAGGGTTAGTGTGAAGTTTAGGTTAAGGGTGAGGGTTATGGTAAGGGTTAGGATTATAGACGGTGTTAGACGTTAGGTTTAGGGTGTTAGGGTTAGGTTTATGGTTAGGGTAGATTTAAGTTTAGGTTTAATATTAGGGTTAGGGTTAGATTTGGGTTACTGTTCGTATTAGGGTTAGGGTTAGGGATAAGTTTGGGGATAGCGTTAGGTTTAGGGTTGGGGATACGGTTAAGGATTAGGGTGAGGGTTAGGGTTAGGTTTACAGTTAAGGCGAGGGTTTAGGCTAATTGTTATGGTTAGGGTTAGAGTTAGAGTTAGGCTTAGGGTTAGGGTGAAGTTTCAGTTAATAGTCAGGGTTAGGCTTAAGGTTAGAGTAGGGTTAAGGTTAGTGTTCGGGTTAGGTATAGCGTTAGGGTTTGGGTAGGGGTAAGGTTAGGGTTAAGGCTAGGTTTACGGTAAAGGGTAGGGCTAGCTTAGGGTTAGATTTAGAGTTAGAGTTAGTGCTAGGGTTTAGGATGATGGTTATGGTCAGGTTTAGAGTTATTGTTAAGGTTAGGGTAGAGTTAAGGTTAGGGTTAATTTAGGGTTAGAGAAAGGGTTAGGTTTAGGTCTGGGTTAGGTGTAGGATGCGGGGTAGGGTTAGGGTTAGGGGTTCATGGGAGGGTTAGTGTTAAGTTTCCATTAAGCTGATGTTTTAGGGTGTTACTGTTAGGGCTAGGGTTAGCATTAGGTTTAGGGTCAGGGCTAGAGTTAGGGGATAGTTAAGGGTTAGCTTTACTTTCAGGGTTAGGGTTAGCCTTAGGTTTAGGGTGAAGTTTAGGTTAAGGATGAGGGTTAGGGTTAGGGTTAGGCATTTGGGTTAAGGTTAGGGTTAGGTTTAGGATTAGGCTTAGGGTTAGGGTTAGGTGTTTGGGTTAATGTTAGGGTCAGGTTTAGGGTTCGGCTTAGGGTTAGGGCTACAGCTGGGGTAAAGTTTAATTGAAGGGTGAGGGTTGAGCTTAGGGTTAGCGTTAGGGGTTAGGGTTAGAGCTTAGGTTAGGATGAAGTGTAGGGTTAAGGTTAGGTTTAGATTTAGGGTTAGGGTTAGTGTTAGGGTTAAGTCATGTTTAGGTTTAGGGCTAGGTGAAGGTTATAGATAGGGTTAGGTTAAGGGTTGAGGTTAGGTTTAGATGGTAAGATGAGGGTTAGTGCTAGGTTTCCATTTAAGCTGAGTGTGTAGGGTAAGTTTTAGGGTTAGGATTAGGGTTAGAGTTAGAGTTAGGGTCAGGGTTAGTTTTGAGTTTAGAGTTAGGGTTACGTTTATGGTACGGTCAGGGTTAGGGGAGATTTAGTGTTACGTTTAGTTTTAGGGCTAGGGTTACAGAGAAGTTTATGTGAAGCGAGAGGGTTGGGGTTAGGGGTTTGGGTTCAGGTCAGAGTCAGGGTTAGGGTTAGGTTTAGGGTTAGGGTTACGTGTAGTGTTAGTGTTAGTTTTGCTTAGGGTTCGGGTTTGAATGAAGTGAGGGTACGCTTAGCGTTATGCTTAGGGTGAAATTCTGGTTAAGGGTGAGGGTTCGGCTTAGGGTTAGGGTTAGAGTTAGGGTCAGTGGTTAGGGTTAGGTTTAGGGTTAAAGTTAGTTTTAGGCTAAGGATTAGGATTAGAGTTAGGGTTAAGGGTTACTGTTTCAGTTAGGTTTAGGTTAAGGTTATAATTAGGGTTAAGTTTAGGGTTAGGGTAAGAGTTAGAGTTACATTTACAGTTAAGGTGAGGGTTCTGGGTAAGTGTTACCGTTAAGGTTAGGGTTAGGGCTAGGGTTAGGGTTAGAGTTAAGGTTAAGGGTTAGGGTTAGGTTTAAGTTTATGGTAGGCTTAAAGATAGGGTTAAGGTTAGGTTAGGGTTAGGGTCAGGGTTAGAATTAGAATTAGGTTTAGGGCGAGGATTAGGGTCAGAGTTATTGTAAGGGTTAGGTTTCGGGTTACAGGTGGGCCAAGGTTAAGGTGAGGGTTAGGTTTATGGGGAGGGTTAGGGTTAAAGTCAGGGTGAGTTTTAGGTTAGGGATAGGGTGAAGTTTAAGATAGGGTGAGGGTTAGGGTTATGGCTAAGGTTTGGGCTTGTTTTCAGGTTAGTGTTAAGGTTATGTTCAGGGTTAGGGTTACGTTCAGGGGTTGTGTTCAGTTTTAGGGTTAGGGTTAGATTTAAGGTTAGGGTTAAGTTTAGTGTTACGTTTAGGGTTAGGGTTATGGTTGTGTTAGGCTTTGTGGTTGGGGTGAGGGTTAGTTTTAGGGTTAGGGTTGGTTAGGGTTAGGATTATCGTTATGATAAGGCGTTAGGGGTTAGAGGTGTAGTTTAGGGTTAGGGTTTGGGTGAGGGTTCCGGTTAGGCCTTGCGGTTCTGGTCATGGTTAGGTTTGGTTTAGGCTTAGGGTTAGGTGCATGATTCGGTTTCGGGTTAGTGTTAGAGTTAGGGTGAGAGTTAGTGTTAAGGTTTTTGCTAGGCTTTGGTGTTAGGGTTAGGGTTTGTGTTAGGGTTAGGTTTATCATTAGGGCTCAGGGGTTTCAGGTTAATGTTAGGGTTAGGGTTAGGGATAGCATTAGGGTTAGGGTTGTGGGATACGGTTAGGATTTAGGGTGCGGGTTACGGTTAGTTTTACAGTTAAGGTGAGGGTTTAGGGTAATTGTTACGATTAGGGTTATAGTCAGAGTTAGGGTTTGGTTTAGGATTAGGGTTAGGTGTAGGGTAAGAATTAGGTTTAGGTCCATGTTGAGGGTTAGACTTAGTGTTTTATTTAGGGTAAAGGTTAGGGGTAGGGATAGGATTAGGTCTAGGGTTAGGATTAGGATTATTTTAGGGTTAGGTTCAGGGCTATTGTAAGTGTTCGGTTTAGGGTTACAGATGGACTAGCGTTATTCTTAGAGTTAGGTTTAAGGTTAGGGTTTGGGTTAGGTCTAGGTTTAGGGTTAAGGTTATGGTTACTGTTTGGATGAAGTTCAGGATAAGGTGAGGGTTATTTTTATGGTGAGGGCTAGGGTTTGGGTTTGTGTTCAGGTTAGTGTTAAGGATAGGTTTAGGGTTCGGTGAGGGTTAGGCGTTATGTCTAGGGTCAGCGTTAGGTTAGGTTTAGGGTTAGTGTGAAGTTTAGGTTAAGGGTGAGGGTTATGGTAAGGGTTAGGATTATAGACGGTGTAAGACGTTAGGTTTAGGGTGTTAGGGTTAGGTTTATGGTTAGAGTAGGTTTAAGTTTAGGTTTAATATTAGGGTTAGGGTTAGATTTGGGTTACTGTTCGTATTAGGGTTAGGGTTAGGGATAAGTTTGGGGATAGCGTTAGGTTTAGGGTTGGGGATACGGTTAAGGATTAGGGTGAGGTTTACAGTTAAGGCGAGGGTTTAGGGTAATTGTTATGGTTAGGGTTAGAGTTAGAGTTAGGCTTAGGGTTAGGGTGAAGTTTCAGTTAATAGTCAGGGTTAGGCTTAAGGTTAGAGTAGGGTTAAGGTTAGTGTTCGGGTTAGGTATAGCGTTAGGGTTTGGGTAGGGGTAAGGTTAGGGTTAAGGCTAGGTTTACGGTAAAGGGTAGGGCTAGCTTAGGGTTAGATTTAGAGTTGGAGTTAGTGCTAGGGTTTAGGATGATGGCTATGGTCAGGTTTAGAGTTGTTGTTAGGGTTAGGGTAGAGTTAAGGTTAGGGTTAATTTAGGGTTAGAGAAAGGGTTAGGTTTAGGTCTGGGTTAGGTGTAGGATGCGGGGTAGGGTTAGGGTTAGGGGTTCATGGGAGGGTTAGTGTTAAGTTTCCATTAAGCTGATGTTTTAGGGTGTTACTGTTAGGGCTAGGGTTAGCATTAGGTTTAGGGTCAGGGCTAGAGTTAGGAGATAGTTACGGGTTAGCTTTACTTTCAGGGTTAGGGTTAGCCTTAGGTTTAGGGTGAAGTTTAGGTTAAGGATGAGGGCTAGGGTTAGGGTTAGGCATTTGGGTTAAGGTTAGGGTTAGGTTTAGGATTAGGCTTAGGGTTAGGGTTAGGCGTTTGGGTTAATGTTAGGGTCAGGTTTAGGGTTCGGCTTAGGGTTAGGGCTACAGCTGGGGTAAAGTTTAATTGAAGGGTGAGGGTTGAGCTTAGGGTTAGCGTTAGGGGTTAGGGTTAGAGCTTAGGTTAGGATGAAGTGTAGGGTTAAGGTTAGGTTTAGATTTAGGGTTAGGGTTAGTGTTAGGGTTAAGTCATGTTTAGGTTTAGGGCTAGGTGAAGGTTATAGATAGGGTTAGGTTAAGGGTTGAGGTTAGGTTTAGATGGTAAGATGAGGGTTAGTGCTAGGTTTCCATTTAAGCTGAGTGTGTAGGGTAAGTTTTAGGGTTAGGATTAGGGTTAGAGTTAGGGTTAGGGTCAGGGTTAGTTTTGAGTTTAGTGTTAGGGTTACGTATATGGTACGGTCAGGGTTAGGGGAGATTTAGTGTTACGTTTAGTTTTAGGGCTAGGGTTACAGAGAAGTTTATGTGAAGCGAGAGGGTTGGGGTTAGGGGTTTGGGTTCAGGTCAGAGTCAGGGTTAGGGTTAGGTTTAGGGTTAGGGTTACGTGTAGTGTTAGTGTTAGTTTTGCTTAGGGTTCGGGTTTGAATGAAGTGAGGGTACGCTTAGCGTTATGCTTAGGGTGAAATTCTGGTTAAGGGTGAGGGTTCGGCTTAGGGTTAGGGTTAGAGTTAGGGTCAGTGGTTAGGGTTAGGTTTAGGGTTAAGGTTAGTTTTAGGCTAAGGATTAGGATTAGAGTTAGGGTTAAGGGTTACTGTTTCAGTTAGGTTTAGGTTAAGGTTATAATGAGGGTTAAGTTTAGGGTTAGGGTAAGAGTTAGAGTTACATTTACAGTTAAGGTGAGGGTTCTGGGTAAGTGTTACCGTTAAGGTTAGGGTTAGGGCTAGGGTTAGGGTTAGAGTTAAGGTTAAGGGTTAGGGTTAGGTTTAAGTTTATGGTAGGCTTAAAGATAGGGTTAAGGTTAGGTTAGGGTTAGGGTCAGGGTTAGAATTAGAATTAGGTTTAGGGCGAGGATTAGGGTCAGAGTTATTGTAAGGGTTAGGTTTCGGGTTACAGGTGGGCCAAGGTTAAGGTGAGGGTTAGGTTTCTGGGGAGGGTTAGGGTTAAAGTCAGGGTGAGTTTTAGGTTAGGGATAGGGTGAAGTTTAAGATAGGGTGAGGGTTAGGGTTATGGCTAAGGTTTGGGCTTGTTTTCAGGTTAGTGTTAAGGTTATGTTCAGGGTTAGGGTTACGTTCAGGGGTTGTGTTCAGTTTTAGGGTTAGGGTTAGATTTAAGGTTAGGGTTAAGTTTAGTGTTACGTTTAGGGTTAGGGCCATGGTTGTGTTACGCTTTGTGGTTGGGGTGAGGGTTAGTTTTAGGGTTAGGGTTGGTTAGGGTTAGGATTATCGTTATGATAAGGCGTTAGGGGTTAGAGGTGTAGTTTAGGGTTAGGGTTTGGGTGAGGGTTCCGGTTAGGCTTTGCGGTTCTGGTCATGGTTAGGTTTGGTTTAGGCTTAGGGTTAGGTGCATGATTCGGTTTCGGGTTAGTGTTAGAGTTAGGGTGAGAGTTAGTGTTAAGGTTTTTGCTAGGCTTTGGTGTTAGGGTTAGGGTTTGTGTTAGGGTTAGGTTTATCATTAGGGCTCAGGGGTTTCAGGTTAATGTTAGGGTTAGGGTTAGGGATAGCATTAGGGTTAGGGTTGTGGGATACGGTTAGGATTTAGGGTGCGGGTTACGGTTAGTTTTCCAGTTAAGGTGAGGGTTTAGGGTAATTGTTACGATTAGGGTTATAGTCAGAGTTAGGGTTTGGTTTAGGATTAGGGTTAGGTGTAGGGTAAGAATTAGGTTTAGGTCCATGTTGAGGGTTAGACTTAGTGTTCTATTTAGGGTAAAGGTTAGGGGTAGGGTTAGGATTAGGTCTAGGGTTAGGATTAGGATTATTTTAGGGTTAGGTTCAGGGCTATTGTAAGTGTTCGGTTTAGGGTTACAGATGGACTAGCGTTATTCTTAGAGTTAGGTTTAAGGTTAGGGTTTGGGTTAGGTCTAGGTTTAGGGTTAAGGTTATGGTTAGTGTTTGGATGAAGTTCAGGATAAGGTGAGGGTTATTTTTATGGTGAGGGCTAGGGTTTGGGTTTGTGTGCAGGTTAGTGTTAAGGATAGGTTTAGGGTTCGGTGAGGGTTAGGCGTTATGTCTAGGGTCAGCGTTAGGTTAGGTTTAGGGTTAGTGTGAAGTTTAGGTTAAGGGTGAGGGTTATGGTAAGGGTTAGGATTATAGACGGTGTTAGACGTTAGGTTTAGGGTGTTAGGGTTAGGTTTATGGTTAGGGTAGATTTAAGTTTAGGTTTAATATTAGGGTTAGGGTTAGATTTGGGTTACTGTTCGTATTAGGGTTAGGGTTAGGGATAAGTTTGGGGATAGCGTTAGGTTTAGGGTTGGGGATACGGTTAAGGATTAGGGTGAGGGTTAGGGTTAGGTTTACAGTTAAGGCGAGGGTTTAGGCTAATTGTTATGGTTAGGGTTAGAGTTAGAGTTAGGCTTAGGGTTAGGGTGAAGTTTCAGTTAATAGTCAGGGTTAGGCTTAAGGTTAGAGTAGGGTTAAGGTTAGTGTTCGGGTTAGGTATAGCGTTAGGGTTTGGGTAGGGGTAAGGTTAGGGTTAAGGCTAGGTTTACGGTAAAGGGTAGGGCTAGCTTAGGGTTAGATTTAGAGTTGGAGTTAGTGCTAGGGTTTAGGATGATGGCTATGGTCAGGTTTAGAGTTGTTGTTAGGGTTAGGGTAGAGTTAAGGTTAGGGTTAATTTAGGGTTAGAGAAAGGGTTAGGTTTAGGTCTGGGTTAGGTGTAGGATGCGGGGTAGGGTTAGGGTTAGGGGTTCATGGGAGGGTTAGTGTTAAGTTTCCATTAAGCTGATGTTTTAGGGTGTTACTGTTAGGGCTAGGGTTAGCATTAGGTTTAGGGTCAGGGCTAGAGTTAGGGGATAGTTAAGGGTTAGCTTTACTTTCAGGGTTAGGGTTAGCCTTAGGTTTAGGGTGAAGTTTAGGTTAAGGATGAGGGTTAGGGTTAGGGTTAGGCATTTGGGTTAAGGTTAGGGTTAGGTTTAGGATTAGGCTTAGGGTTAGGGTTAGGTGTTTGGGTTAATGTTAGGGTCAGGTTTAGGGTTCGGCTTAGGGTTAGGGCTACAGCTGGGGTAAAGTTTAATTGAAGGGTGAGGGTTGAGCTTAGGGTTAGCGTTAGGGGTTAGGGTTAGAGCTTAGGTTAGGATGAAGTGTAGGGTTAAGGTTAGGTTTAGATTTAGGGTTAGGGTTAGTGTTAGGGTTAAGTCATGTTTAGGTTTAGGGCTAGGTGAAGGTTATAGATAGGGTTAGGTTAAGGGTTGAGGTTAGGTTTAGATGGTAAGATGAGGGTTAGTGCTAGGTTTCCATTTAAGCTGAGTGTGTAGGGTAAGTTTTAGGGTTAGGATTAGGGTTAGAGTTAGGGTTAGGGTCAGGGTTAGTTTTGAGTTTAGAGTTAGGGTTACGTTTATGGTACGGTCAGGGTTAGGGGAGATTTAGTGTTACGTTTAGTTTTAGGGCTAGGGTTACAGAGAAGTTTATGTTAAGCGAGTGGGTTGGGGTTAGGGGTTTGGGTTCAGGTCAGAGTCAGGGTTAGGTTTAGGGTTAGGTTTAGGGTTAGGGTTACGTGTAGTGTTAGTTTTGCTTAGGGTTCGGGTTTGAATGAAGTTAGGGTACGCTTAGCGTTATGCTTTAGAGTGAAATTCTGGTTAAGGGTGAGGGTTCGGCTTAGGGTTAGGGTTAGAGTTAGGGTCAGTGGTTAGGGTTAGGTTTAGGGTTAAAGTTAGTTTTAGGCTAAGGATTAGGATTAGAGTTAGGGTTAAGGGTTACTGTTTCAGTTAGGTTTAGGTTAAGGTTATAATTAGGGTTAAGTTTAGGGTTAGGGTAAGAGTTAGAGTTACATTTACAGTTAAGGTGAGGGTTCTGGGTAAGTGTTACCGTTAAGGTTAGGGTTAGGGCTAGGGTTAGGGTTAGAGTTAAGGTTAAGGGTTAGGGTTAGGTTTAAGTTTATGGTAGGCTTAAAGATAGGGTTAAGGTTAGGTTAGGGTTAGGGTCAGGGTTAGAATTAGAATTAGGTTTAGGGCGAGGATTAGGGTCAGAGTTATTGTAAGGGTTAGGTTTCGGGTTACAGGTGGGCCAAGGTTAAGGTGAGGGTTAGGTTTATGGGGAGGGTTAGGGTTAAAGTCAGGGTGAGTTTTAGGTTAGGGATAGGGTGAAGTTTAAGATAGGGTGAGGGTTAGGGTTATGGCTAAGGTTTGGGCTTGTTTTCAGGTTAGTGTTAAGGTTATGTTCAGGGTTAGGGTTACGTTCAGGGGTTGTGTTCAGTTTTAGGGTTAGGGTTAGATTTAAGGTTAGGGTTAAGTTTAGTGTTACGTTTAGGGTTAGAGTCATGGTTGTGTTAGGCTTTGTGGTTGGGGTGAGGGTTAGTTTTAGGGTTAGGGTTGGTTAGGGTTAGGATTATCGTTATGATAAGGCGTTAGGGGTTAGAGGTGTAGTTTAGGGTTAGGGTTTGGGTGAGGGTTCCGGTTAGGCCTTGCGGTTCTGGTCATGGTTAGGTTTGGTTTAGGCTTAGGGTTAGGTGCATGATTCGGTTTCGGGTTAGTGTTAGAGTGAGGGTGAGAGTTAGTGTTAAGGTTTTTGCTAGGCTTTGGTGTTAGGGTTAGGGTTTGTGTTAGGGTTAGGTTTATCATTAGGGCTCAGGGGTTTCAGGTTAATGTTAGGGTTAGGGTTAGGGATAGCATTAGGGTTAGGGTTGTGGGATACGGTTAGGATTTAGGGTGCGGGTTACGGTTAGTTTTACAGTTAAGGTGAGGGTTTAGGGTAATTGTTACGATTAGGGTTATAGTCAGAGTTAGGGTTTGGTTTAGGATTAGGGTTAGGTGTAGGGTAAGAATTAGGTTTAGGTCCATGTTGAGGGTTAGACTTAGTGTTTTATTTAGGGTAAAGGTTAGGGGTAGGGATAGGATTAGGTCTAGGGTTAGGATTAGGATTATTTTAGGGTTAGGTTCAGGGCTATTGTAAGTGTTCGGTTTAGGGTTACAGATGGACTAGCGTTATTCTTAGAGTTAGGTTTAAGGTTAGGGTTTGGGTTAGGTCTAGGTTTAGGGTTAAGGTTATGGTTACTGTTTGGATGAAGTTCAGGATAAGGTGAGGGTTATTTTTATGGTGAGGGCTAGGGTTTGGGTTTGTGTTCAGGTTAGTGTTAAGGATAGGTTTAGGGTTCGGTGAGGGTTAGGCGTTATGTCTAGGGTCAGCGTTAGGTTAGGTTTAGGGTTAGTGTGAAGTTTAGGTTAAGGGTGAGGGTTATGGTAAGGGTTAGGATTATAGACGGTGTAAGACGTTAGGTTTAGGGTGTTAGGGTTAGGTTTATGGTTAGGGTAGATTTAAGTTTAGGTTTAATATTAGGGTTAGGGTTAGATTTGGGTTACTGTTCGTATTAGGGTTAGGGTTAGGGATAAGTTTGGGGATAGCGTTAGGTTTAGGGTTGGGGATACGGTTAAGGATTAGGGTGAGGTTTACAGTTAAGGCGAGGGTTTAGGCTAATTGTTATGGTTAGGGTTAGAGTTAGAGTTAGGCTTAGGGTTAGGGTGAAGTTTCAGTTAATAGTCAGGGTTAGGCTTAAGGTTAGAGTAGGGTTAAGGTTAGTGTTCGGGTTAGGTATAGCGTTAGGGTTTGGGTAGGGGTAAGGTTAGGGTTAAGGCTAGGTTTACGGTAAAGGGTAGGGCTAGCTTAGGGTTAGATTTAGAGTTGGAGTTAGTGCTAGGGTTTAGGATGATGGCTATGGTCAGGTTTAGAGTTGTTGTTAGGGTTAGGGTAGAGTTAAGGTTAGGGTTAATTTAGGGTTAGAGAAAGGGTTAGGTTTAGGTCTGGGTTAGGTGTAGGATGCGGGGTAGGGTTAGGGTTAGGGGTTCATGGGAGGGTTAGTGTTAAGTTTACATTAAGCTGATGTTTTAGGGTGTTACTGTTAGGGCTAGGGTTAGCATTAGGTTTAGGGTCAGGGCTAGAGTTAGGAGATAGTTACGGGTTAGCTTTACTTTCAGGGTTAGGGTTAGCCTTAGGTTTAGGGTGAAGTTTAGGTTAAGGATGAGGGCTAGGGTTAGGGTTAGGCATTTGGGTTAAGGTTAGGGTTAGGTTTAGGATTAGGCTTAGGGTTAGGGTTAGGCGTTTGGGTTAATGTTAGGGTCAGGTTTAGGGTTCGGCTTAGGGTTAGGGCTACAGCTGGGGTAAAGTTTAATTGAAGGGTGAGGGTTGAGCTTAGGGTTAGCGTTAGGGGTTAGGGTTAGAGCTTAGGTTAGGATGAAGTGTAGGGTTAAGGTTAGGTTTAGATTTAGGGTTAGGGTTAGTGTTAGGGTTAAGTCATGTTTAGGTTTAGGGCTAGGTGAAGGTTATAGATAGGGTTAGGTTAAGGGTTGAGGTTAGGTTTAGATGGTAAGATGAGGGTTAGTGCTAGGTTTCCATTTAAGCTGAGTGTGTAGGGTAAGTTTTAGGGTTAGGATTAGGGTTAGAGTTAGGGTTAGGGTCAGGGTTAGTTTTGAGTTTAGTGTTAGGGTTACGTATATGGTACGGTCAGGGTTAGGGGAGATTTAGTGTTACGTTTAGTTTTAGGGCTAGGGTTACAGAGAAGTTTATGTTAAGCGAGAGGGTTGGGGTTAGGGGTTTGGGTTCAGGTCAGAGTCAGGGTTAGGGTTAGGTTTAGGGTTAGGGTTACGTGTAGTGTTAGTGTTAGTTTTGCTTAGGGTTCGGGTTTGAATGAAGTGAGGGTACGCTTAGCGTTATGCTTAGGGTGAAATTCTGGTTAAGGGTGAGGGTTCGGCTTAGGGTTAGGGTTAGAGTTAGGGTCAGTGGTTAGGGTTAGGTTTAGGGTTAAGGTTAGTTTTAGGCTAAGGATTAGGATTAGAGTTAGGGTTAAGGGTTACTGTTTCAGTTAGGTTTAGGTTAAGGTTATAATGAGGGTTAAGTTTAGGGTTAGGGTAAGAGTTAGAGTTACATTTACAGTTAAGGTGAGGGTTCTGGGTAAGTGTTACCGTTAAGGTTAGGGTTAGGGCTAGGGTTAGGGTTAGAGTTAAGGTTAAGGGTTAGGGTTAGGTTTAAGTTTATGGTAGGCTTAAAGATAGGGTTAAGGTTAGGTTAGGGTTAGGGTCAGGGTTAGAATTAGAATTAGGTTTAGGGCGAGGATTAGGGTCAGAGTTATTGTAAGGGTTAGGTTTCGGGTTACAGGTGGGCCAAGGTTAAGGTGAGGGTTAGGTTTCTGGGGAGGGTTAGGGTTAAAGTCAGGGTGAGTTTTAGGTTAGGGATAGGGTGAAGTTTAAGATAGGGTGAGGGTTAGGGTTATGGCTAAGGTTTGGGCTTGTTTTCAGGTTAGTGTTAAGGTTATGTTCAGGGTTAGGGTTACGTTCAGGGGTTGTGTTCAGTTTTAGGGTTAGGGTTAGATTTAAGGTTAGGGTTAAGTTTAGTGTTACGTTTAGGGTTAGGGCCATGGTTGTGTTACGCTTTGTGGTTGGGGTGAGGGTTAGTTTTAGGGTTAGGGTTGGTTAGGGTTAGGATTATCGTTATGATAAGGCGTTAGGGGTTAGAGGTGTAGTTTAGGGTTAGGGTTTGGGTGAGGGTTCCGGTTAGGCTTTGCGGTTCTGGTCATGGTTAGGTTTGGTTTAGGCTTAGGGTTAGGTGCATGATTCGGTTTCGGGTTAGTGTTAGAGTTAGGGTGAGAGTTAGTGTTAAGGTTTTTGCTAGGCTTTGGTGTTAGGGTTAGGGTTTGTGTTAGGGTTAGGTTTATCATTAGGGCTCAGGGGTTTCAGGTTAATGTTAGGGTTAGGGTTAGGGATAGCATTAGGGTTAGGGTTGTGGGATACGGTTAGGATTTAGGGTGCGGGTTACGGTTAGTTTTCCAGTTAAGGTGAGGGTTTAGGGTAATTGTTACGATTAGGGTTATAGTCAGAGTTAGGGTTTGGTTTAGGATTAGGGTTAGGTGTAGGGTAAGAATTAGGTTTAGGTCCATGTTGAGGGTTAGACTTAGTGTTCTATTTAGGGTAAAGGTTAGGGGTAGGGTTAGGATTAGGTCTAGGGTTAGGATTAGGATTATTTTAGGGTTAGGTTCAGGGCTATTGTAAGTGTTCGGTTTAGGGTTACAGATGGACTAGCGTTATTCTTAGAGTTAGGTTTAAGGTTAGGGTTTGGGTTAGGTCTAGGTTTAGGGTTAAGGTTATGGTTAGTGTTTGGATGAAGTTCAGGATAAGGTGAGGGTTATTTTTATGGTGAGGGCTAGGGTTTGGGTTTGTGTGCAGGTTAGTGTTAAGGATAGGTTTAGGGTTCGGTGAGGGTTAGGCGTTATGTCTAGGGTCAGCGTTAGGTTAGGTTTAGGGTTAGTGTGAAGTTTAGGTTAAGGGTGAGGGTTATGGTAAGGGTTAGGATTATAGACGGTGTTAGACGTTAGGTTTAGGGTGTTAGGGTTAGGTTTATGGTTAGGGTAGATTTAAGTTTAGGTTTAATATTAGGGTTAGGGTTAGATTTGGGTTACTGTTCGTATTAGGGTTAGGGTTAGGGATAAGTTTGGGGATAGCGTTAGGTTTAGGGTTGGGGATACGGTTAAGGATTAGGGTGAGGGTTAGGGTTAGGTTTACAGTTAAGGCGAGGGTTTAGGGTCATTGTTATGGTTAGGGTTAGAGTTAGAGTTAGGCTTAGGGTTAGGGTGAAGTTTCAGTTAATAGTCAGGGTTAGGCTTAAGGTTAGAGTAGGGTTAAGGTTAGTGTTCGGGTTAGGTATAGCGTTAGGGTTTGGGTAGGGGTAAGGTTAGGGTTAAGGCTAGGTTTACGGTAAAGGGTAGGGCTAGCTTAGGGTTAGATTTAGAGTTGGAGTTAGTGCTAGGGTTTAGGATGATGGCTATGGTCAGGTTTAGAGTTGTTGTTAGGGTTAGGGTAGAGTTAAGGTTAGGGTTAATTTAGGGTTAGAGAAAGGGTTAGGTTTAGGTCTGGGTTAGGTGTAGGATGCGGGGTAGGGTTAGGGTTAGGGGTTCATGGGAGGGTTAGTGTTAAGTTTCCATTAAGCTGATGTTTTAGGGTGTTACTGTTAGGGCTAGGGTTAGCATTAGGTTTAGGGTCAGGGCTAGAGTTAGGGGATAGTTAAGGGTTAGCTTTACTTTCAGGGTTAGGGTTAGCCTTAGGTTTAGGGTGAAGTTTAGGTTAAGGATGAGGGTTAGGGTTAGGGTTAGGCATTTGGGTTAAGGTTAGGGTTAGGTTTAGGATTAGGCTTAGGGTTAGGGTTAGGTGTTTGGGTTAATGTTAGGGTCAGGTTTAGGGTTCGGCTTAGGGTTAGGGCTACAGCTGGGGTAAAGTTTAATTGAAGGGTGAGGGTTGAGCTTAGGGTTAGCGTTAGGGGTTAGGGTTAGAGCTTAGGTTAGGATGAAGTGTAGGGTTAAGGTTAGGTTTAGATTTAGGGTTAGGGTTAGTGTTAGGGTTAAGTCATGTTTAGGTTTAGGGCTAGGTGAAGGTTATAGATAGGGTTAGGTTAAGGGTTGAGGTTAGGTTTAGATGGTAAGATGAGGGTTAGTGCTAGGTTTCCATTTAAGCTGAGTGTGTAGGGTAAGTTTTAGGGTTAGGATTAGGGTTAGAGTTAGGGTTAGGGTCAGGGTTAGTTTTGAGTTTAGAGTTAGGGTTACGTTTATGGTACGGTCAGGGTTAGGGGAGATTTAGTGTTACGTTTAGTTTTAGGGCTAGGGTTACAGAGAAGTTTATGTTAAGCGAGAGGGTTGGGGTTAGGGGTTTGGGTTCAGGTCAGAGTCAGGGTTAGGTTTAGGGTTAGGTTTAGGGTTAGGGTTACGTGTAGTGTTAGTTTTGCTTAGGGTTCGGGTTTGAATGAAGTTAGGGTACGCTTAGCGTTATGCTTTAGAGTGAAATTCTGGTTAAGGGTGAGGGTTCGGCTTAGGGTTAGGGTTAGAGTTAGGGTCAGTGGTTAGGGTTAGGTTTAGGGTTAAAGTTAGTTTTAGGCTAAGGATTAGGATTAGAGTTAGGGTTAAGGGTTACTGTTTCAGTTAGGTTTAGGTTAAGGTTATAATTAGGGTTAAGTTTAGGGTTAGGGTAAGAGTTAGAGTTACATTTACAGTTAAGGTGAGGGTTCTGGGTAAGTGTTACCGTTAAGGTTAGGGTTAGGGCTAGGGTTAGGGTTAGAGTTAAGGTTAAGGGTTAGGGTTAGGTTTAAGTTTATGGTAGGCTTAAAGATAGGGTTAAGGTTAGGTTAGGGTTAGGGTCAGGGTTAGAATTAGAATTAGGTTTAGGGCGAGGATTAGGGTCAGAGTTATTGTAAGGGTTAGGTTTCGGGTTACAGGTGGGCCAAGGTTAAGGTGAGGGTTAGGTTTATGGGGAGGGTTAGGGTTAAAGTCAGGGTGAGTTTTAGGTTAGGGATAGGGTGAAGTTTAAGATAGGGTGAGGGTTAGGGTTATGGCTAAGGTTTGGGCTTGTTTTCAGGTTAGTGTTAAGGTTATGTTCAGGGTTAGGGTTACGTTCAGGGGTTGTGTTCAGTTTTAGGGTTAGGGTTAGATTTAAGGTTAGGGTTAAGTTTAGTGTTACGTTTAGGGTTAGAGTCATGGTTGTGTTAGGCTTTGTGGTTGGGGTGAGGGTTAGTTTTAGGGTTAGGGTTGGTTAGGGTTAGGATTATCGTTATGATAAGGCGTTAGGGGTTAGAGGTGTAGTTTAGGGTTAGGGTTTGGGTGAGGGTTCCGGTTAGGCCTTGCGGTTCTGGTCATGGTTAGGTTTGGTTTAGGCTTAGGGTTAGGTGCATGATTCGGTTTCGGGTTAGTGTTAGAGTGAGGGTGAGAGTTAGTGTTAAGGTTTTTGCTAGGCTTTGGTGTTAGGGTTAGGGTTTGTGTTAGGGTTAGGTTTATCATTAGGGCTCAGGGGTTTCAGGTTAATGTTAGGGTTAGGGTTAGGGATAGCATTAGGGTTAGGGTTGTGGGATACGGTTAGGATTTAGGGTGCGGGTTACGGTTAGTTTTCCAGTTAAGGGGAGGGTTTAGGGTAATTGTTACGATTAGGGTTATAGTCAGAGTTAGGGTTTGGTTTAGGATTAGGGTTAGGTGTAGGGTAAGAATTAGGTTTAGGTCCATGTTGAGGGTTAGACTTAGTGTTCTATTTAGGGTAAAGGTTAGGGGTAGGGTTAGGATTAGGTCTAGGGTTAGGATTAGGATTATTTTAGGGTTAGGTTCAGGGCTATTGTAAGTGTTCGGTTTAGGGTTACAGATGGACTAGCGTTATTCTTAGAGTTAGGTTTAAGGTTAGGGTTTGGGTTAGGTCTAGGTTTAGGGTTAAGGTTATGGTTAGTGTTTGGATGAAGTTCAGGATAAGGTGAGGGTTATTTTTATGGTGAGGGCTAGGGTTTGGGTTTGTGTGCAGGTTAGTGTTAAGGATAGGTTTAGGGTTCGGTGAGGGTTAGGCGTTATGTCTAGGGTCAGCGTTAGGTTAGGTTTAGGGTTAGTGTGAAGTTTAGGTTAAGGGTGAGGGTTATGGTAAGGGTTAGGATTATAGACGGTGTTAGACGTTAGGTTTAGGGTGTTAGGGTTAGGTTTATGGTTAGGGTAGATTTAAGTTTAGGTTTAATATTAGGGTTAGGGTTAGATTTGGGTTACTGTTCGTATTAGGGTTAGGGTTAGGGATAAGTTTGGGGATAGCGTTAGGTTTAGGGTTGGGGATACGGTTAAGGATTAGGGTGAGGGTTAGGGTTAGGTTTACAGTTAAGGCGAGGGTTTAGGCTAATTGTTATGGTTAGGGTTAGAGTTAGAGTTAGGCTTAGGGTTAGGGTGAAGTTTCAGTTAATAGTCAGGGTTAGGCTTAAGGTTAGAGTAGGGTTAAGGTTAGTGTTCGGGTTAGGTATAGCGTTAGGGTTTGGGTAGGGGTAAGGTTAGGGTTAAGGCTAGGTTTACGGTAAAGGGTAGGGCTAGCTTAGGGTTAGATTTAGAGTTGGAGTTAGTGCTAGGGTTTAGGATGATGGCTATGGTCAGGTTTAGAGTTGTTGTTAGGGTTAGGGTAGAGTTAAGGTTAGGGTTAATTTAGGGTTAGAGAAAGGGTTAGGTTTAGGTCTGGGTTAGGTGTAGGATGCGGGGTAGGGTTAGGGTTAGGGGTTCATGGGAGGGTTAGTGTTAAGTTTCCATTAAGCTGATGTTTTAGGGTGTTACTGTTAGGGCTAGGGTTAGCATTAGGTTTAGGGTCAGGGCTAGAGTTAGGGGATAGTTAAGGGTTAGCTTTACTTTCAGGGTTAGGGTTAGCCTTAGGTTTAGGGTGAAGTTTAGGTTAAGGATGAGGGTTAGGGTTAGGGTTAGGCATTTGGGTTAAGGTTAGGGTTAGGTTTAGGATTAGGCTTAGGGTTAGGGTTAGGTGTTTGGGTTAATGTTAGGGTCAGGTTTAGGGTTCGGCTTAGGGTTAGGGCTACAGCTGGGGTAAAGTTTAATTGAAGGGTGAGGGTTGAGCTTAGGGTTAGCGTTAGGGGTTAGGGTTAGAGCTTAGGTTAGGATGAAGTGTAGGGTTAAGGTTAGGTTTAGATTTAGGGTTAGGGTTAGTGTTAGGGTTAAGTCATGTTTAGGTTTAGGGCTAGGTGAAGGTTATAGATAGGGTTAGGTTAAGGGTTGAGGTTAGGTTTAGATGGTAAGATGAGGGTTAGTGCTAGGTTTCCATTTAAGCTGAGTGTGTAGGGTAAGTTTTAGGGTTAGGATTAGGGTTAGAGTTAGGGTTAGGGTCAGGGTTAGTTTTGAGTTTAGAGTTAGGGTTACGTTTATGGTACGGTCAGGGTTAGGGGAGATTTAGTGTTACGTTTAGTTTTAGGGCTAGGGTTACAGAGAAGTTTATGTTAAGCGAGAGGGTTGGGGTTAGGGGTTTGGGTTCAGGTCAGAGTCAGGGTTAGGTTTAGGGTTAGGTTTAGGGTTAGGGTTACGTGTAGTGTTAGTTTTGCTTAGGGTTCGGGTTTGAATGAAGTTAGGGTACGCTTAGCGTTATGCTTTAGAGTGAAATTCTGGTTAAGGGTGAGGGTTCGGCTTAGGGTTAGGGTTAGAGTTAGGGTCAGTGGTTAGGGTTAGGTTTAGGGTTAAAGTTAGTTTTAGGCTAAGGATTAGGATTAGAGTTAGGGTTAAGGGTTACTGTTTCAGTTAGGTTTAGGTTAAGGTTATAATTAGGGTTAAGTTTAGGGTTAGGGTAAGAGTTAGAGTTACATTTACAGTTAAGGTGAGGGTTCTGGGTAAGTGTTACCGTTAAGGTTAGGGTTAGGGCTAGGGTTAGGGTTAGAGTTAAGGTTAAGGGTTAGGGTTAGGTTTAAGTTTATGGTAGGCTTAAAGATAGGGTTAAGGTTAGGTTAGGGTTAGGGTCAGGGTTAGAATTAGAATTAGGTTTAGGGCGAGGATTAGGGTCAGAGTTATTGTAAGGGTTAGGTTTCGGGTTACAGGTGGGCCAAGGTTAAGGTGAGGGTTAGGTTTATGGGGAGGGTTAGGGTTAAAGTCAGAGTGAGTTTTAGGTTAGGGATAGGGTGAAGTTTAAGATAGGGTGAGGGTTAGGGTTATGGCTAAGGTTTGGGCTTGTTTTCAGGTTAGTGTTAAGGTTATGTTCAGGGTTAGGGTTACGTTCAGGGGTTGTGTTCAGTTTTAGGGTTAGGGTTAGATTTAAGGTTAGGGTTAAGTTTAGTGTTACGTTTAGGGTTAGAGTCATGGTTGTGTTAGGCTTTGTGGTTGGGGTGAGGGTTAGTTTTAGGGTTAGGGTTGGTTAGGGTTAGGATTATCGTTATGATAAGGCGTTAGGGGTTAGAGGTGTAGTTTAGGGTTAGGGTTTGGGTGAGGGTTCCGGTTAGGCCTTGCGGTTCTGGTCATGGTTAGGTTTGGTTTAGGCTTAGGGTTAGGTGCATGATTCGGTTTCGGGTTAGTGTTAGAGTGAGGGTGAGAGTTAGTGTTAAGGTTTTTGCTAGGCTTTGGTGTTAGGGTTAGGGTTTGTGTTAGGGTTAGGTTTATCATTAGGGCTCAGGGGTTTCAGGTTAATGTTAGGGTTAGGGTTAGGGATAGCATTAGGGTTAGGGTTGTGGGATACGGTTAGGATTTAGGGTGCGGGTTACGGTTAGTTTTACAGTTAAGGTGAGGGTTTAGGGTAATTGTTACGATTAGGGTTATAGTCAGAGTTAGGGTTTGGTTTAGGATTAGGGTTAGGTGTAGGGTAAGAATTAGGTTTAGGTCCATGTTGAGGGTTAGACTTAGTGTTTTATTTAGGGTAAAGGTTAGGGGTAGGGATAGGATTAGGTCTAGGGTTAGGATTAGGATTATTTTAGGGTTAGGTTCAGGGCTATTGTAAGTGTTCGGTTTAGGGTTACAGATGGACTAGCGTTATTCTTAGAGTTAGGTTTAAGGTTAGGGTTTGGGTTAGGTCTAGGTTTAGGGTTAAGGTTATGGTTAGTGTTTGGATGAAGTTCAGGATAAGGTGAGGGTTATTTTTATGGTGAGGGCTAGGGTTTGGGTTTGTGTTCAGGTTAGTGTTAAGGATAGGTTTAGGGTTCGGTGAGGGTTAGGCGTTATGTCTAGGGTCAGCGTTAGGTTAGGTTTAGGGTTAGTGTGAAGTTTAGGTTAAGGGTGAGGGTTATGGTAAGGGTTAGGATTATAGACGGTGTAAGACGTTAGGTTTAGGGTGTTAGGGTTAGGTTTATGGTTAGGGTAGATTTAAGTTTAGGTTTAATATTAGGGTTAGGGTTAGATTTGGGTTACTGTTCGTATTAGGGTTAGGGTTAGGGATAAGTTTGGGGATAGCGTTAGGTTTAGGGTTGGGGATACGGTTAAGGATTAGGGTGAGGTTTACAGTTAAGGCGAGGGTTTAGGCTAATTGTTATGGTTAGGGTTAGAGTTAGAGTTAGGCTTAGGGTTAGGGTGAAGTTTCAGTTAATAGTCAGGGTTAGGCTTAAGGTTAGAGTAGGGTTAAGGTTAGTGTTCGGGTTAGGTATAGCGTTAGGGTTTGGGTAGGGGTAAGGTTAGGGTTAAGGCTAGGTTTACGGTAAAGGGTAGGGCTAGCTTAGGGTTAGATTTAGAGTTGGAGTTAGTGCTAGGGTTTAGGATGATGGCTATGGTCAGGTTTAGAGTTGTTGTTAGGGTTAGGGTAGAGTTAAGGTTAGGGTTAATTTAGGGTTAGAGAAAGGGTTAGGTTTAGGTCTGGGTTAGGTGTAGGATGCGGGGTAGGGTTAGGGTTAGGGGTTCATGGGAGGGTTAGTGTTAAGTTTACATTAAGCTGATGTTTTAGGGTGTTACTGTTAGGGCTAGGGTTAGCATTAGGTTTAGGGTCAGGGCTAGAGTTAGGAGATAGTTACGGGTTAGCTTTACTTTCAGGGTTAGGGTTAGCCTTAGGTTTAGGGTGAAGTTTAGGTTAAGGATGAGGGCTAGGGTTAGGGTTAGGCATTTGGGTTAAGGTTAGGGTTAGGTTTAGGATTAGGCTTAGGGTTAGGGTTAGGCGTTTGGGTTAATGTTAGGGTCAGGTTTAGGGTTCGGCTTAGGGTTAGGGCTACAGCTGGGGTAAAGTTTAATTGAAGGGTGAGGGTTGAGCTTAGGGTTAGCGTTAGGGGTTAGGGTTAGAGCTTAGGTTAGGATGAAGTGTAGGGTTAAGGTTAGGTTTAGATTTAGGGTTAGGGTTAGTGTTAGGGTTAAGTCATGTTTAGGTTTAGGGCTAGGTGAAGGTTATAGATAGGGTTAGGTTAAGGGTTGAGGTTAGGTTTAGATGGTAAGATGAGGGTTAGTGCTAGGTTTCCATTTAAGCTGAGTGTGTAGGGTAAGTTTTAGGGTTAGGATTAGGGTTAGAGTTAGGGTTAGGGTCAGGGTTAGTTTTGAGTTTAGTGTTAGGGTTACGTATATGGTACGGTCAGGGTTAGGGGAGATTTAGTGTTACGTTTAGTTTTAGGGCTAGGGTTACAGAGAAGTTTATGTTAAGCGAGAGGGTTGGGGTTAGGGGTTTGGGTTCAGGTCAGAGTCAGGGTTAGGGTTAGGTTTAGGGTTAGGGTTACGTGTAGTGTTAGTGTTAGTTTTGCTTAGGGTTCGGGTTTGAATGAAGTGAGGGTACGCTTAGCGTTATGCTTAGGGTGAAATTCTGGTTAAGGGTGAGGGTTCGGCTTAGGGTTAGGGTTAGAGTTAGGGTCAGTGGTTAGGGTTAGGTTTAGGGTTAAGGTTAGTTTTAGGCTAAGGATTAGGATTAGAGTTAGGGTTAAGGGTTACTGTTTCAGTTAGGTTTAGGTTAAGGTTATACTGAGGGTTAAGTTTAGGGTTAGGGTAAGAGTTAGAGTTACATTTACAGTTAAGGTGAGGGTTCTGGGTAAGTGTTACCGTTAAGGTTAGGGTTAGGGCTAGGGTTAGGGTTAGAGTTAAGGTTAAGGGTTAGGGTTAGGTTTAAGTTTATGGTAGGCTTAAAGATAGGGTTAAGGTTAGGTTAGGGTTAGGGTCAGGGTTAGAATTAGAATTAGGTTTAGGGCGAGGATTAGGGTCAGAGTTATTGTAAGGGTTAGGTTTCGGGTTACAGGTGGGCCAAGGTTAAGGTGAGGGTTAGGTTTCTGGGGAGGGTTAGGGTTAAAGTCAGGGTGAGTTTTAGGTTAGGGATAGGGTGAAGTTTAAGATAGGGTGAGGGTTAGGGTTATGGCTAAGGTTTGGGCTTGTTTTCAGGTTAGTGTTAAGGTTATGTTCAGGGTTAGGGTTACGTTCAGGGGTTGTGTTCAGTTTTAGGGTTAGGGTTAGATTTAAGGTTAGGGTTAAGTTTAGTGTTACGTTTAGGGTTAGGGCCATGGTTGTGTTACGCTTTGTGGTTGGGGTGAGGGTTAGTTTTAGGGTTAGGGTTGGTTAGGGTTAGGATTATCGTTATGATAAGGCGTTAGGGGTTAGAGGTGTAGTTTAGGGTTAGGGTTTGGGTGAGGGTTCCGGTTAGGCTTTGCGGTTCTGGTCATGGTTAGGTTTGGTTTAGGCTTAGGGTTAGGTGCATGATTCGGTTTCGGGTTAGTGTTAGAGTTAGGGTGAGAGTTAGTGTTAAGGTTTTTGCTAGGCTTTGGTGTTAGGGTTAGGGTTTGTGTTAGGGTTAGGTTTATCATTAGGGCTCAGGGGTTTCAGGTTAATGTTAGGGTTAGGGTTAGGGATAGCATTAGGGTTAGGGTTGTGGGATACGGTTAGGATTTAGGGTGCGGGTTACGGTTAGTTTTCCAGTTAAGGTGAGGGTTTAGGGTAATTGTTACGATTAGGGTTATAGTCAGAGTTAGGGTTTGGTTTAGGATTAGGGTTAGGTGTAGGGTAAGAATTAGGTTTAGGTCCATGTTGAGGGTTAGACTTAGTGTTCTATTTAGGGTAAAGGTTAGGGGTAGGGTTAGGATTAGGTCTAGGGTTAGGATTAGGATTATTTTAGGGTTAGGTTCAGGGCTATTGTAAGTGTTCGGTTTAGGGTTACAGATGGACTAGCGTTATTCTTAGAGTTAGGTTTAAGGTTAGGGTTTGGGTTAGGTCTAGGTTTAGGGTTAAGGTTATGGTTAGTGTTTGGATGAAGTTCAGGATAAGGTGAGGGTTATTTTTATGGTGAGGGCTAGGGTTTGGGTTTGTGTGCAGGTTAGTGTTAAGGATAGGTTTAGGGTTCGGTGAGGGTTAGGCGTTATGTCTAGGGTCAGCGTTAGGTTAGGTTTAGGGTTAGTGTGAAGTTTAGGTTAAGGGTGAGGGTTATGGTAAGGGTTAGGATTATAGACGGTGTTAGACGTTAGGTTTAGGGTGTTAGGGTTAGGTTTATGGTTAGGGTAGATTTAAGTTTAGGTTTAATATTAGGGTTAGGGTTAGATTTGGGTTACTGTTCGTATTAGGGTTAGGGTTAGGGATAAGTTTGGGGATAGCGTTAGGTTTAGGGTTGGGGATACGGTTAAGGATTAGGGTGAGGGTTAGGGTTAGGTTTACAGTTAAGGCGAGGGTTTAGGGTCATTGTTATGGTTAGGGTTAGAGTTAGAGTTAGGCTTAGGGTTAGGGTGAAGTTTCAGTTAATAGTCAGGGTTAGGCTTAAGGTTAGAGTAGGGTTAAGGTTAGTGTTCGGGTTAGGTATAGCGTTAGGGTTTGGGTAGGGGTAAGGTTAGGGTTAAGGCTAGGTTTACGGTAAAGGGTAGGGCTAGCTTAGGGTTAGATTTAGAGTTGGAGTTAGTGCTAGGGTTTAGGATGATGGCTATGGTCAGGTTTAGAGTTGTTGTTAGGGTTAGGGTAGAGTTAAGGTTAGGGTTAATTTAGGGTTAGAGAAAGGGTTAGGTTTAGGTCTGGGTTAGGTGTAGGATGCGGGGTAGGGTTAGGGTTAGGGGTTCATGGGAGGGTTAGTGTTAAGTTTCCATTAAGCTGATGTTTTAGGGTGTTACTGTTAGGGCTAGGGTTAGCATTAGGTTTAGGGTCAGGGCTAGAGTTAGGGGATAGTTAAGGGTTAGCTTTACTTTCAGGGTTAGGGTTAGCCTTAGGTTTAGGGTGAAGTTTAGGTTAAGGATGAGGGTTAGGGTTAGGGTTAGGCATTTGGGTTAAGGTTAGGGTTAGGTTTAGGATTAGGCTTAGGGTTAGGGTTAGGTGTTTGGGTTAATGTTAGGGTCAGGTTTAGGGTTCGGCTTAGGGTTAGGGCTACAGCTGGGGTAAAGTTTAATTGAAGGGTGAGGGTTGAGCTTAGGGTTAGCGTTAGGGGTTAGGGTTAGAGCTTAGGTTAGGATGAAGTGTAGGGTTAAGGTTAGGTTTAGATTTAGGGTTAGGGTTAGTGTTAGGGTTAAGTCATGTTTAGGTTTAGGGCTAGGTGAAGGTTATAGATAGGGTTAGGTTAAGGGTTGAGGTTAGGTTTAGATGGTAAGATGAGGGTTAGTGCTAGGTTTCCATTTAAGCTGAGTGTGTAGGGTAAGTTTTAGGGTTAGGATTAGGGTTAGAGTTAGGGTTAGGGTCAGGGTTAGTTTTGAGTTTAGAGTTAGGGTTACGTTTATGGTACGGTCAGGGTTAGGGGAGATTTAGTGTTACGTTTAGTTTTAGGGCTAGGGTTACAGAGAAGTTTATGTTAAGCGAGAGGGTTGGGGTTAGGGGTTTGGGTTCAGGTCAGAGTCAGGGTTAGGTTTAGGGTTAGGTTTAGGGTTAGGGTTACGTGTAGTGTTAGTTTTGCTTAGGGTTCGGGTTTGAATGAAGTTAGGGTACGCTTAGCGTTATGCTTTAGAGTGAAATTCTGGTTAAGGGTGAGGGTTCGGCTTAGGGTTAGGGTTAGAGTTAGGGTCAGTGGTTAGGGTTAGGTTTAGGGTTAAAGTTAGTTTTAGGCTAAGGATTAGGATTAGAGTTAGGGTTAAGGGTTACTGTTTCAGTTAGGTTTAGGTTAAGGTTATAATTAGGGTTAAGTTTAGGGTTAGGGTAAGAGTTAGAGTTACATTTACAGTTAAGGTGAGGGTTCTGGGTAAGTGTTACCGTTAAGGTTAGGGTTAGGGCTAGGGTTAGGGTTAGAGTTAAGGTTAAGGGTTAGGGTTAGGTTTAAGTTTATGGTAGGCTTAAAGATAGGGTTAAGGTTAGGTTAGGGTTAGGGTCAGGGTTAGAATTAGAATTAGGTTTAGGGCGAGGATTAGGGTCAGAGTTATTGTAAGGGTTAGGTTTCGGGTTACAGGTGGGCCAAGGTTAAGGTGAGGGTTAGGTTTATGGGGAGGGTTAGGGTTAAAGTCAGGGTGAGTTTTAGGTTAGGGATAGGGTGAAGTTTAAGATAGGGTGAGGGTTAGGGTTATGGCTAAGGTTTGGGCTTGTTTTCAGGTTAGTGTTAAGGTTATGTTCAGGGTTAGGGTTACGTTCAGGGGTTGTGTTCAGTTTTAGGGTTAGGGTTAGATTTAAGGTTAGGGTTAAGTTTAGTGTTACGTTTAGGGTTAGAGTCATGGTTGTGTTAGGCTTTGTGGTTGGGGTGAGGGTTAGTTTTAGGGTTAGGGTTGGTTAGGGTTAGGATTATCGTTATGATAAGGCGTTAGGGGTTAGAGGTGTAGTTTAGGGTTAGGGTTTGGGTGAGGGTTCCGGTTAGGCCTTGCGGTTCTGGTCATGGTTAGGTTTGGTTTAGGCTTAGGGTTAGGTGCATGATTCGGTTTCGGGTTAGTGTTAGAGTGAGGGTGAGAGTTAGTGTTAAGGTTTTTGCTAGGCTTTGGTGTTAGGGTTAGGGTTTGTGTTAGGGTTAGGTTTATCATTAGGGCTCAGGGGTTTCAGGTTAATGTTAGGGTTAGGGTTAGGGATAGCATTAGGGTTAGGGTTGTGGGATACGGTTAGGATTTAGGGTGCGGGTTACGGTTAGTTTTACAGTTAAGGTGAGGGTTTAGGGTAATTGTTACGATTAGGGTTATAGTCAGAGTTAGGGTTTGGTTTAGGATTAGGGTTAGGTGTAGGGTAAGAATTAGGTTTAGGTCCATGTTGAGGGTTAGACTTAGTGTTTTATTTAGGGTAAAGGTTAGGGGTAGGGATAGGATTAGGTCTAGGGTTAGGATTAGGATTATTTTAGGGTTAGGTTCAGGGCTATTGTAAGTGTTCGGTTTAGGGTTACAGATGGACTAGCGTTATTCTTAGAGTTAGGTTTAAGGTTAGGGTTTGGGTTAGGTCTAGGTTTAGGGTTAAGGTTATGGTTAGTGTTTGGATGAAGTTCAGGATAAGGTGAGGGTTATTTTTATGGTGAGGGCTAGGGTTTGGGTTTGTGTTCAGGTTAGTGTTAAGGATAGGTTTAGGGTTCGGTGAGGGTTAGGCGTTATGTCTAGGGTCAGCGTTAGGTTAGGTTTAGGGTTAGTGTGAAGTTTAGGTTAAGGGTGAGGGTTATGGTAAGGGTTAGGATTATAGACGGTGTAAGACGTTAGGTTTAGGGTGTTAGGGTTAGGTTTATGGTTAGGGTAGATTTAAGTTTAGGTTTAATATTAGGGTTAGGGTTAGATTTGGGTTACTGTTCGTATTAGGGTTAGGGTTAGGGATAAGTTTGGGGATAGCGTTAGGTTTAGGGTTGGGGATACGGTTAAGGATTAGGGTGAGGTTTACAGTTAAGGCGAGGGTTTAGGCTAATTGTTATGGTTAGGGTTAGAGTTAGAGTTAGGCTTAGGGTTAGGGTGAAGTTTCAGTTAATAGTCAGGGTTAGGCTTAAGGTTAGAGTAGGGTTAAGGTTAGTGTTCGGGTTAGGTATAGCGTTAGGGTTTGGGTAGGGGTAAGGTTAGGGTTAAGGCTAGGTTTACGGTAAAGGGTAGGGCTAGCTTAGGGTTAGATTTAGAGTTGGAGTTAGTGCTAGGGTTTAGGATGATGGCTATGGTCAGGTTTAGAGTTGTTGTTAGGGTTAGGGTAGAGTTAAGGTTAGGGTTAATTTAGGGTTAGAGAAAGGGTTAGGTTTAGGTCTGGGTTAGGTGTAGGATGCGGGGTAGGGTTAGGGTTAGGGGTTCATGGGAGGGTTAGTGTTAAGTTTACATTAAGCTGATGTTTTAGGGTGTTACTGTTAGGGCTAGGGTTAGCATTAGGTTTAGGGTCAGGGCTAGAGTTAGGAGATAGTTACGGGTTAGCTTTACTTTCAGGGTTAGGGTTAGCCTTAGGTTTAGGGTGAAGTTTAGGTTAAGGATGAGGGCTAGGGTTAGGGTTAGGCATTTGGGTTAAGGTTAGGGTTAGGTTTAGGATTAGGCTTAGGGTTAGGGTTAGGTGTTTGGGTTAATGTTAGGGTCAGGTTTAGGGTTCGGCTTAGGGTTAGGGCTACAGCTGGGGTAAAGTTTAATTGAAGGGTGAGGGTTGAGCTTAGGGTTAGCGTTAGGGGTTAGGGTTAGAGCTTAGGTTAGGATGAAGTGTAGGGTTAAGGTTAGGTTTAGATTTAGGGTTAGGGTTAGTGTTAGGGTTAAGTCATGTTTAGGTTTAGGGCTAGGTGAAGGTTATAGATAGGGTTAGGTTAAGGGTTGAGGTTAGGTTTAGATGGTAAGATGAGGGTTAGTGCTAGGTTTCCATTTAAGCTGAGTGTGTAGGGTAAGTTTTAGGGTTAGGATTAGGGTTAGAGTTAGGGTTAGGGTCAGGGTTAGTTTTGAGTTTAGTGTTAGGGTTACGTATATGGTACGGTCAGGGTTAGGGGAGATTTAGTGTTACGTTTAGTTTTAGGGCTAGGGTTACAGAGAAGTTTATGTTAAGCGAGAGGGTTGGGGTTAGGGGTTTGGGTTCAGGTCAGAGTCAGGGTTAGGGTTAGGTTTAGGGTTAGGGTTACGTGTAGTGTTAGTGTTAGTTTTGCTTAGGGTTCGGGTTTGAATGAAGTGAGGGTACGCTTAGCGTTATGCTTAGGGTGAAATTCTGGTTAAGGGTGAGGGTTCGGCTTAGGGTTAGGGTTAGAGTTAGGGTCAGTGGTTAGGGTTAGGTTTAGGGTTAAGGTTAGTTTTAGGCTAAGGATTAGGATTAGAGTTAGGGTTAAGGGTTACTGTTTCAGTTAGGTTTAGGTTAAGGTTATAATGAGGGTTAAGTTTAGGGTTAGGGTAAGAGTTAGAGTTACATTTACAGTTAAGGTGAGGGTTCTGGGTAAGTGTTACCGTTAAGGTTAGGGTTAGGGCTAGGGTTAGGGTTAGAGTTAAGGTTAAGGGTTAGGGTTAGGTTTAAGTTTATGGTAGGCTTAAAGATAGGGTTAAGGTTAGGTTAGGGTTAGGGTCAGGGTTAGAATTAGAATTAGGTTTAGGGCGAGGATTAGGGTCAGAGTTATTGTAAGGGTTAGGTTTCGGGTTACAGGTGGGCCAAGGTTAAGGTGAGGGTTAGGTTTATGGGGAGGGTTAGGGTTAAAGTCAGGGTGAGTTTTAGGTTAGGGATAGGGTGAAGTTTAAGATAGGGTGAGGGTTAGGGTTATGGCTAAGGTTTGGGCTTGTTTTCAGGTTAGTGTTAAGGTTATGTTCAGGGTTAGGGTTACGTTCAGGGGTTGTGTTCAGTTTTAGGGTTAGGGTTAGATTTAAGGTTAGGGTTAAGTTTAGTGTTACGTTTAGGGTTAGAGTCATGGTTGTGTTAGGCTTTGTGGTTGGGGTGAGGGTTAGTTTTAGGGTTAGGGTTGGTTAGGGTTAGGATTATCGTTATGATAAGGCGTTAGGGGTTAGAGGTGTAGTTTAGGGTTAGGGTTTGGGTGAGGGTTCCGGTTAGGCCTTGCGGTTCTGGTCATGGTTAGGTTTGGTTTAGGCTTAGGGTTAGGTGCATGATTCGGTTTCGGGTTAGTGTTAGAGTGAGGGTGAGAGTTAGTGTTAAGGTTTTTGCTAGGCTTTGGTGTTAGGGTTAGGGTTTGTGTTAGGGTTAGGTTTATCATTAGGGCTCAGGGGTTTCAGGTTAATGTTAGGGTTAGGGTTAGGGATAGCATTAGGGTTAGGGTTGTGGGATACGGTTAGGATTTAGGGTGCGGGTTACGGTTAGTTTTACAGTTAAGGTGAGGGTTTAGGGTAATTGTTACGATTAGGGTTATAGTCAGAGTTAGGGTTTGGTTTAGGATTAGGGTTAGGTGTAGGGTAAGAATTAGGTTTAGGTCCATGTTGAGGGTTAGACTTAGTGTTTTATTTAGGGTAAAGGTTAGGGGTAGGGATAGGATTAGGTCTAGGGTTAGGATTAGGATTATTTTAGGGTTAGGTTCAGGGCTATTGTAAGTGTTCGGTTTAGGGTTACAGATGGACTAGCGTTATTCTTAGAGTTAGGTTTAAGGTTAGGGTTTGGGTTAGGTCTAGGTTTAGGGTTAAGGTTATGGTTAGTGTTTGGATGAAGTTCAGGATAAGGTGAGGGTTATTTTTATGGTGAGGGCTAGGGTTTGGGTTTGTGTTCAGGTTAGTGTTAAGGATAGGTTTAGGGTTCGGTGAGGGTTAGGCGTTATGTCTAGGGTCAGCGTTAGGTTAGGTTTAGGGTTAGTGTGAAGTTTAGGTTAAGGGTGAGGGTTATGGTAAGGGTTAGGATTATAGACGGTGTAAGACGTTAGGTTTAGGGTGTTAGGGTTAGGTTTATGGTTAGGGTAGATTTAAGTTTAGGTTTAATATTAGGGTTAGGGTTAGATTTGGGTTACTGTTCGTATTAGGGTTAGGGTTAGGGATAAGTTTGGGGATAGCGTTAGGTTTAGGGTTGGGGATACGGTTAAGGATTAGGGTGAGGTTTACAGTTAAGGCGAGGGTTTAGGCTAATTGTTATGGTTAGGGTTAGAGTTAGAGTTAGGCTTAGGGTTAGGGTGAAGTTTCAGTTAATAGTCAGGGTTAGGCTTAAGGTTAGAGTAGGGTTAAGGTTAGTGTTCGGGTTAGGTATAGCGTTAGGGTTTGGGTAGGGGTAAGGTTAGGGTTAAGGCTAGGTTTACGGTAAAGGGTAGGGCTAGCTTAGGGTTAGATTTAGAGTTGGAGTTAGTGCTAGGGTTTAGGATGATGGCTATGGTCAGGTTTAGAGTTGTTGTTAGGGTTAGGGTAGAGTTAAGGTTAGGGTTAATTTAGGGTTAGAGAAAGGGTTAGGTTTAGGTCTGGGTTAGGTGTAGGATGCGGGGTAGGGTTAGGGTTAGGGGTTCATGGGAGGGTTAGTGTTAAGTTTACATTAAGCTGATGTTTTAGGGTGTTACTGTTAGGGCTAGGGTTAGCATTAGGTTTAGGGTCAGGGCTAGAGTTAGGAGATAGTTACGGGTTAGCTTTACTTTCAGGGTTAGGGTTAGCCTTAGGTTTAGGGTGAAGTTTAGGTTAAGGATGAGGGCTAGGGTTAGGGTTAGGCATTTGGGTTAAGGTTAGGGTTAGGTTTAGGATTAGGCTTAGGGTTAGGGTTAGGTGTTTGGGTTAATGTTAGGGTCAGGTTTAGGGTTCGGCTTAGGGTTAGGGCTACAGCTGGGGTAAAGTTTAATTGAAGGGTGAGGGTTGAGCTTAGGGTTAGCGTTAGGGGTTAGGGTTAGAGTTTAGGTTAGGATGAAGTGTAGGGTTAAGGTTAGGTTTAGATTTAGGGTTAGGGTTAGTGTTAGGGTTAAGTCATGTTTAGGTTTAGGGCTAGGTGAAGGTTATAGATAGGGTTAGGTTAAGGGTTGAGGTTAGGTTTAGATGGTAAGATGAGGGTTAGTGCTAGGTTTCCATTTAAGCTGAGTGTGTAGGGTAAGTTTTAGGGTTAGGATTAGGGTTAGAGTTAGGGTTAGGGTCAGGGTTAGTTTTGAGTTTAGTGTTAGGGTTACGTATATGGTACGGTCAGGGTTAGGGGAGATTTAGTGTTACGTTTAGTTTTAGGGCTAGGGTTACAGAGAAGTTTATGTTAAGCGAGAGGGTTGGGGTTAGGGGTTTGGGTTCAGGTCAGAGTCAGGGTTAGGGTTAGGTTTAGGGTTAGGGTTACGTGTAGTGTTAGTGTTAGTTTTGCTTAGGGTTCGGGTTTGAATGAAGTGAGGGTACGCTTAGCGTTATGCTTAGGGTGAAATTCTGGTTAAGGGTGAGGGTTCGGCTTAGGGTTAGGGTTAGAGTTAGGGTCAGTGGTTAGGGTTAGGTTTAGGGTTAAGGTTAGTTTTAGGCTAAGGATTAGGATTAGAGTTAGGGTTAAGGGTTACTGTTTCAGTTAGGTTTAGGTTAAGGTTATAATGAGGGTTAAGTTTAGGGTTAGGGTAAGAGTTAGAGTTACATTTACAGTTAAGGTGAGGGTTCTGGGTAAGTGTTACCGTTAAGGTTAGGGTTAGGGCTAGGGTTAGGGTTAGAGTTAAGGTTAAGGGTTAGGGTTAGGTTTAAGTTTATGGTAGGCTTAAAGATAGGGTTAAGGTTAGGTTAGGGTTAGGGTCAGGGTTAGAATTAGAATTAGGTTTAGGGCGAGGATTAGGGTCAGAGTTATTGTAAGGGTTAGGTTTCGGGTTACAGGTGGGCCAAGGTTAAGGTGAGGGTTAGGTTTATGGGGAGGGTTAGGGTTAAAGTCAGGGTGAGTTTTAGGTTAGGGATAGGGTGAAGTTTAAGATAGGGTGAGGGTTAGGGTTATGGCTAAGGTTTGGGCTTGTTTTCAGGTTAGTGTTAAGGTTATGTTCAGGGTTAGGGTTACGTTCAGGGGTTGTGTTCAGTTTTAGGGTTAGGGTTAGATTTAAGGTTAGGGTTAAGTTTAGTGTTACGTTTAGGGTTAGGGCCATGGTTGTGTTACGCTTTGTGGTTGGGGTGAGGGTTAGTTTTAGGGTTAGGGTTGGTTAGGGTTAGGATTATCGTTATGATAAGGCGTTAGGGGTTAGAGGTGTAGTTTAGGGTTAGGGTTTGGGTGAGGGTTCCGGTTAGGCTTTGCGGTTCTGGTCATGGTTAGGTTTGGTTTAGGCTTAGGGTTAGGTGCATGATTCGGTTTCGGGTTAGTGTTAGAGTTAGGGTGAGAGTTAGTGTTAAGGTTTTTGCTAGGCTTTGGTGTTAGGGTTAGGGTTTGTGTTAGGGTTAGGTTTATCATTAGGGCTCAGGGGTTTCAGGTTAATGTTAGGGTTAGGGTTAGGGATAGCATTAGGGTTAGGGTTGTGGGATACGGTTAGGATTTAGGGTGCGGGTTACGGTTAGTTTTCCAGTTAAGGTGAGGGTTTAGGGTAATTGTTACGATTAGGGTTATAGTCAGAGTTAGGGTTTGGTTTAGGATTAGGGTTAGGTGTAGGGTAAGAATTAGGTTTAGGTCCATGTTGAGGGTTAGACTTAGTGTTCTATTTAGGGTAAAGGTTAGGGGTAGGGTTAGGATTAGGTCTAGGGTTAGGATTAGGATTATTTTAGGGTTAGGTTCAGGGCTATTGTAAGTGTTCGGTTTAGGGTTACAGATGGACTAGCGTTATTCTTAGAGTTAGGTTTAAGGTTAGGGTTTGGGTTAGGTCTAGGTTTAGGGTTAAGGTTATGGTTAGTGTTTGGATGAAGTTCAGGATAAGGTGAGGGTTATTTTTATGGTGAGGGCTAGGGTTTGGGTTTGTGTGCAGGTTAGTGTTAAGGATAGGTTTAGGGTTCGGTGAGGGTTAGGCGTTATGTCTAGGGTCAGCGTTAGGTTAGGTTTAGGGTTAGTGTGAAGTTTAGGTTAAGGGTGAGGGTTATGGTAAGGGTTAGGATTATAGACGGTGTTAGACGTTAGGTTTAGGGTGTTAGGGTTAGGTTTATGGTTAGGGTAGATTTAAGTTTAGGTTTAATATTAGGGTTAGGGTTAGATTTGGGTTACTGTTCGTATTAGGGTTAGGGTTAGGGATAAGTTTGGGGATAGCGTTAGGTTTAGGGTTGGGGATACGGTTAAGGATTAGGGTGAGGGTTAGGGTTAGGTTTACAGTTAAGGCGAGGGTTTAGGGTCATTGTTATGGTTAGGGTTAGAGTTAGAGTTAGGCTTAGGGTTAGGGTGAAGTTTCAGTTAATAGTCAGGGTTAGGCTTAAGGTTAGAGTAGGGTTAAGGTTAGTGTTCGGGTTAGGTATAGCGTTAGGGTTTGGGTAGGGGTAAGGTTAGGGTTAAGGCTAGGTTTACGGTAAAGGGTAGGGCTAGCTTAGGGTTAGATTTAGAGTTGGAGTTAGTGCTAGGGTTTAGGATGATGGCTATGGTCAGGTTTAGAGTTGTTGTTAGGGTTAGGGTAGAGTTAAGGTTAGGGTTAATTTAGGGTTAGAGAAAGGGTTAGGTTTAGGTCTGGGTTAGGTGTAGGATGCGGGGTAGGGTTAGGGTTAGGGGTTCATGGGAGGGTTAGTGTTAAGTTTCCATTAAGCTGATGTTTTAGGGTGTTACTGTTAGGGCTAGGGTTAGCATTAGGTTTAGGGTCAGGGCTAGAGTTAGGGGATAGTTAAGGCTTAGCTGTACTTTCAGGGTTAGGGTTAGCCTTAGGTTTAGGGTGAAGTTTAGGTTAAGGATGAGGGTTAGGGTTAGGGTTAGGCATTTGGGTTAAGGTTAGGGTTAGGTTTAGGATTAGGCTTAGGGTTAGGGTTAGGTGTTTGGGTTAATGTTAGGGTCAGGTTTAGGGTTTGGCTTAGGGTTAGGGCTACAGCTGGGGTAAAGTTTAATTGAAGGGTGAGGGTTGAGCTTAGAGTTAGCGTTAGGGGTTAGGGTTAGAGCTTAGGTTAGGATGAAGTGTAGGGTTAAGGTTAGGTTTAGATTTAGGGTTAGGGTTAGTGTTAGGGTTAAGTCATGTTTAGGTTTAGGGCTAGGTGAAGGTTATAGATAGGGTTAGGTTAAGGGTTGAGGTTAGGTTTAGATGGTAAGATGAGGGTTAGTGCTAGGTTTCCATTTAAGCTGAGTGTGTAGGGTAAGTTTTAGGGTTAGGATTAGGGTTAGAGTTAGGGTTAGGGTCAGGGTTAGTTTTGAGTTTAGAGTTAGGGTTACGTTTATGGTACGGTCAGGGTTAGGGGAGATTTAGTGTTACGTTTAGTTTTAGGGCTAGGGTTACAGAGAAGTTTATGTTAAGCGAGAGGGTTGGGGTTAGGGGTTTGGGTTCAGGTCAGAGTCAGGGTTAGGTTTAGGGTTAGGTTTAGGGTTAGGGTTACGTGTAGTGTTAGTGTTAGTTTTGCTTAGGGTTCGGGTTTGAATGAAGTTAGGGTACGCTTAGCGTTATGCTTTAGAGTGAAATTCTGGTTAAGGGTGAGGGTTCGGCTTAGGGTTAGGGTTAGAGTTAGGGTCAGTGGTTAGGGTTAGGTTTAGGGTTAAAGTTAGTTTTAGGCTAAGGATTAGGATTAGAGTTAGGGTTAAGGGTTACTGTTTCAGTTAGGTTTAGGTTAAGGTTATAATTAGGGTTAAGTTTAGGGTTAGGGTAAGAGTTAGAGTTACATTTACAGTTAAGGTGAGGGTTCTGGGTAAGTGTTACCGTTAAGGTTAGGGTTAGGGCTAGGGTTAGGGTTAGAGTTAAGGTTAAGGGTTAGGGTTAGGTTTAAGTTTATGGTAGGCTTAAAGATAGGGTTAAGGTTAGGTTAGGGTTAGGGTCAGGGTTAGAATTAGAATTAGGTTTAGGGCGAGGATTAGGGTCAGAGTTATTGTAAGGGTTAGGTTTCGGGTTACAGGTGGGCCAAGGTTAAGGTGAGGGTTAGGTTTATGGGGAGGGTTAGGGTTAAAGTCAGGGTGAGTTTTAGGTTAGGGATAGGGTGAAGTTTAAGATAGGGTGAGGGTTAGGGTTATGGCTAAGGTTTGGGCTTGTTTTCAGGTTAGTGTTAAGGTTATGTTCAGGGTTAGGGTTACGTTCAGGGGTTGTGTTCAGTTTTAGGGTTAGGGTTAGATTTAAGGTTAGGGTTAAGTTTAGTGTTACGTTTAGGGTTAGAGTCATGGTTGTGTTAGGCTTTGTGGTTGGGGTGAGGGTTAGTTTTAGGGTTAGGGTTGGTTAGGGTTAGGATTATCGTTATGATAAGGCGTTAGGGGTTAGAGGTGTAGTTTAGGGTTAGGGTTTGGGTGAGGGTTCCGGTTAGGCCTTGCGGTTCTGGTCATGGTTAGGTTTGGTTTAGGCTTAGGGTTAGGTGCATGATTCGGTTTCGGGTTAGTGTTAGAGATAGGGTGAGAGTTAGTGTTAAGGTTTTTGCTAGGCTTTGGTGTTAGGGTTAGGGTTTGTGTTAGGGTTAGGTTTATCATTCGGGCTCAGGGGTTTCAGGTTAATGTTAGGGTTAGGGTTAGGGATAGCATTAGGGTTAGGGTTGTGGGATACGGTTAGGATTTAGGGTGCGGGTTACGGTTAGTTTTACAGTTAAGGTGAGGGTTTAGGGTAATTGTTACGATTAGGGTTATAGTCAGAGTTAGGGTTTGGTTTAGGATTAGGGTTAGGCGTAGGGTAAGAATTAGGTTTAGGTCCATGTTGAGGGTTAGACTTAGTGTTCTATTTAGGGTAAAGGTTAGGGGTAGGGTTAGGATTAGGTCTAGGGTTAGGATTAGGATTATTTTAGGGTTAGGTTCAGGGCTATTGTAAGTGTTCGGTTTAGGGTTACAGATGGACTAGCGTTATTCTTAGAGTTAGGTTTAAGGTTAGGGTTTGGGTTAGGTCTAGGTTTAGGGTTAAGGTTATGGTTAGTGTTTGGATGAAGTTCAGGATAGGGTGAGGGTTATTTTTATGGTGAGGGCTAGGGTTTGGCTTTGTGTTCAGGTTAGTGTTAAGGATAGGTTTAGGGTTCGGTGAGGGTTAGGCGTTATGTCTAGGGTCAGCGTTAGGTTAGGTTTAGGGTTAGTGTGAAGTTTAGGTTAAGGGTGAGGGTTATGGTAAGGGTTAGGATTATAGACGGTGTTAGACGTTAGGTTTAGGGTGTTAGGGTTAGGTTTATGGTTAGGGTAGATTTAAGTTTAGGTTTAATATTAGGGTTAGGGTTAGATTTGGGTTACTGTTCGTATTAGGGTTAGGGTTAGGGATAAGTTTGGGGATAGCGTTAGGTTTAGGGTTGGGGATACGGTTAAGGATTAGGGTTAGGTTTACAGTTAAGGCGAGGGTTTAGGCTAATTGTTATGGTTAGGGTTAGAGTTAGAGTTAGGCTTAGGGTTAGGGTGAAGTTTCAGTTAATAGTCAGGGTTAGGCTTAAGGTTAGAGTAGGGTTAAGGTTAGTGTTCGGGTTAGGTATAGCGTTAGGGTTTGGGTAGGGGTAAGGTTAGGGTTAAGGCTAGGTTTACGGTAAAGGGTAGGGCTAGCTTAGGGTTAGATTTAGAGTTGGAGTTAGTGCTAGGGTTTAGGATGATGGCTATGGTCAGGTTTAGAGTTGTTGTTAGGGTTAGGGTAGAGTTAAGGTTAGGGTTAATTTAGGGTTAGAGAAAGGGTTAGGTTTAGGTCTGGGTTAGGTGTAGGATGCGGGGTAGGGTTAGGGTTAGGGGTTCATGGGAGGGTTAGTGTTAAGTTTCCATTAAGCTGATGTTTTAGGGTGTTACTGTTAGGGCTAGGGTTAGCATTAGGTTTAGGGTCAGGGCTAGAGTTAGGGGATAGTTAAGGGTTAGCTTTACTTTCAGCGTTAGGGTTAGCCTTAGGTTTAGGGTGAAGTTTAGGTTAAGGATGAGGGTTAGGGTTAGGGTTAGGCATTTGGGTTAAGGTTAGGGTTAGGTTTAGGATTAGGCTTAGGGTTAGGGTTAGGTGTTTGGGTTAATGTTAGGGTCAGGTTTAGGGTTCGGCTTAGGGTTAGGGCTACAGCTGGGGTAAAGTTTAATTGAAGGGTGAGGGTTGAGCTTAGGGTTAGCGTTAGGGGTTAGGGTTAGAGCTTAGGTTAGGATGAAGTGTAGGGTTAAGGTTAGGTTTAGATTTAGGGTTAGGGTTAGTGTTAGGGTTAAGTCATGTTTAGGTTTAGGGCTAGGTGAAGGTTATAGATAGGGTTAGGTTAAGGGTTGAGGTTAGGTTTAGATGGTAAGATGAGGGTTAGTGCTAGGTTTCCATTTAAGCTGAGTGTGTAGGGTAAGTTTCAGGGTTAGGATTAGGGTTAGAGTTAGGGTTAGGGTCAGGGTTAGTTTTGAGTTTAGTGTTAGGGTTACGTATACGGTACGGTCAGGGTTAGGGGAGATTTAGTGTTACGTTTAGTTTTAGGGCTAGGGTTACAGAGAAGTTTATGTGAAGCGAGAGGGTTGGGGTTAGGGGTTTGGGTTCAGGTCAGAGTCAGGGTTAGGGTTAGGTTTAGGGTTAGGGTTACGTGTAGTGTTAGTGTTAGTTTTGCTTAGGGTTCGGGTTTGAATGAAGTGAGGGTACGCTTAGCGTTATGCTTAGGGTGAAATTCTGGTTAAGGGTGAGGGTTCGGCTTAGGGTTAGGGTTAGAGTTAGGGTCAGTGGTTAGGGTTAGGTTTAGGGTTAAGGTTAGTTTTAGGCTAAGGATTAGGATTAGAGTTAGGGTTAAGGGTTACTGTTTCAGTTAGGTTTAGGTTAAGGTTATAATTAGGGTTAAGTTTAGGGTTAGGGTAAGAGTTAGAGTTACATTTACAGTTAAGGTGAGGGTTCTGGGTAAGTGTTACCGTTAAGGTTAGGGTTAGGGCTAGGGTTAGGGTTAGAGTTAAGGTTAAGGGTTAGGGTTAGGTTTAAGTTTATGGTAGGCTTAAAGATAGGGTTAAGGTTAGGTTAGGGTTAGGGTCAGGGTTAGAATTAGAATTAGGTTTAGGGCGAGGATTAGGGTCAGAGTTATTGTAAGGGTTAGGTTTCGGGTTACAGGTGGGCCAAGGTTAAGGTGAGGGTTAGGTTTATGGGGAGGGTTAGGGTTAAAGTCAGGGTGAGTTTTAGGTTAGGGATAGGGTGAAGTTTAAGATAGGGTGAGGGTTAGGGTTATGGCTAAGGTTTGGGCTTGTTTTCAGGTTAGTGTTAAGGTTATGTTCAGGGTTAGGGTTACGTTCAGGGGTTGTGTTCAGTTTTAGGGTTAGGGTTAGATTTAAGGTTAGGGTTAAGTTTAGTGTTACGTTTAGGGTTAGGGTCATGGTTGTGCTAGGCTTTGTGGTTGGGGTGAGGGTTACTTTTAGGGTTAGGGTTGGTTAGGGTTAGGATTATCGTTATGATAAGGCGTTAGGGGTTAGAGGTGTAGTTTAGGGTTAGGGTTTGGGTGAGGGTTCCGGTTAGGCCTAGCGGTTCTGGTCATGGTTAGGTTTGGTTTAGGCTTAGGGTTAGGTGCATGATTCGGTTTCGGGTTAGTGTTAGAGTTAGGGTGAGAGTTAGTGTTAAGGTTTTTGCTAGGCTTTGGTGTTAGGGTTAGGGTTTGTGTTAGGGTTAGGTTTATCATTAGGGCTCAGGGGTTTCAGGTTAATGTTAGGGTTAGGGTTAGGGATAGCATTAGGGTTAGGGTTGTGGGATACGGTTAGGATTTAGGGTGCGGGTTACGGTTAGTTTTACAGTTAAGGTGAGGGTTTAGGGTAATTGTTACGATTAGGGTTATAGTCAGAGTTAGGGTTTGGTTTAGGATTAGGGTTAGGTGTAGGGTAAGAATTAGGTTTAGGTCCATGTTGAGGGTTAGACTTAGTGTTCTATTTAGGGTAAAGGTTAGGGGTAGGGTTAGGATTAGGTCTAGGGTTAGGATTAGGATTATTTTAGGGTTAGGTTCAGGGCTATTGTAAGTGTTCGGTTTAGGGTTACAGATGGACTAGCGTTATTCTTAGAGTTAGGTTTAAGGTTAGGGTTTGGGTTAGGTCTAGGTTTAGGGTTAAGGTTATGGTTAGTGTTTGGATGAAGTTCAGGATAAGGTGAGGGTTATTTTTATGGTGAGGGCTAGGGTTTGGGTTTGTGTTCAGGTTAGTGTTAAGGATAGGTTTAGGGTTCGGTGAGGGTTAGGCGTTATGTCTAGGGTCAGCGTTAGGTTAGGTTTAGGGTTAGTGTGAAGTTTAGGTTAAGGGTGAGGGTTATGGTAAGGGTTAGGATTATAGACGGTGTTAGACGTTAGGTTTAGGGTGTTAGGGTTAGGTTTATGGTTAGGGTAGATTTAAGTTTAGGTTTAATATTAGGGTTAGGGTTAGATTTGGGTTACTGTTCGTATTAGGGTTAGGGTTAGGGATAAGTTTGGGGATAGCGTTAGGTTTAGGGTTGGGGATACGGTTAAGGATTAGGGTTAGGTTTACAGTTAAGGCGAGGGTTTAGGCTAATTGTTATGGTTAGGGTTAGAGTTAGAGTTAGGCTTAGGGTTAGGGTGAAGTTTCAGTTAATAGTCAGGGTTAGGCTTAAGGTTAGAGTAGGGTTAAGGTTAGTGTTCGGGTTAGGTATAGCGTTAGGGTTTGGGTAGGGGTAAGGTTAGGGTTAAGGCTAGGTTTACGGTAAAGGGTAGGGCTAGCTTAGGGTTAGATTTAGAGTTGGAGTTAGTGCTAGGGTTTAGGATGATGGCTATGGTCAGGTTTAGATTTGTTGTTAGGGTTAGGGTAGAGTTAAGGTTAGGGTTAATTTAGGGTTAGAGAAAGGGTTAGGTTTAGGTCTGGGTTAGGTGTAGGATGCGGGGTAGGGTTAGGGTTAGGGGTTCATGGGAGGGTTAGTGTTAAGTTTCCATTAAGCTGATGTTTTAGGGTGTTACTGTTAGGGCTAGGGTTAGCATTAGGTTTAGGGTCAGGGCTAGAGTTAGGGGATAGTTAAGGCTTAGCTGTACTTTCAGGGTTAGGGTTAGCCTTAGGTTTAGGGTGAAGTTTAGGTTAAGGATGAGGGTTAGGGTTAGGGTTAGGCATTTGGGTTAAGGTTAGGGTTAGGTTTAGGATTAGGCTTAGGGTTAGGGTTAGGTGTTTGGGTTAATGTTAGGGTCAGGTTTAGGGTTCGGCTTAGGGTTAGGGCTACAGCTGGGGTAAAGTTTAATTGAAGGGTGAGGGTTGAGCTTAGGGTTAGCGTTAGGGGTTAGGGTTAGAGCTTAGGTTAGGATGAAGTGTAGGGTTAAGGTTAGGTTTAGATTTAGGGTTAGGGTTAGTGTTAGGGTTAAGTCATGTTTAGGTTTAGGGCTAGGTGAAGGTTATAGATAGGGTTAGGTTAAGGGTTGAGGTTAGGTTTAGATGGTAAGATGAGGGTTAGTGCTAGGTTTCCATTTAAGCTGAGTGTGTAGGGTAAGTTTTAGGGTTAGGATTAGGGTTAGAGTTAGGGTTAGGGTCAGGGTTAGTTTTGAGTTTAGTGTTAGGGTTACGTATACGGTACGGTCAGGGTTAGGGGAGATTTAGTGTTACGTTTAGTTTTAGGGCTAGGGTTACAGAGAAGTTTATGTGAAGCGAGAGGGTTGGGGTTAGGGGTTTGGGTTCAGGTCAGAGTCAGGGTTAGGGTTAGGTTTAGGGTTAGGGTTACGTGTAGTGTTAGTGTTAGTTTTGCTTAGGGTTCGGGTTTGAATGAAGTGAGGGTACGCTTAGCGTTATGCTTAGGGTGAAATTCTGGTTAAGGGTGAGGGTTCGGCTTAGGGTTAGGGTTAGAGTTAGGGTCAGTGGTTAGGGTTAGGTTTAGGGTTAAGGTTAGTTTTAGGCTAAGGATTAGGATTAGAGTTAGGGTTAAGGGTTACTGTTTCAGTTAGGTTTAGGTTAAGGTTATAATTAGGGTTAAGTTTAGGGTTAGGGTAAGAGTTAGAGTTACATTTACAGTTAAGGTGAGGGTTCTGGGTAAGTGTTACCGTTAAGGTTAGGGTTAGGGCTAGGGTTAGGGTTAGAGTTAAGGTTAAGGGTTAGGGTTAGGTTTAAGTTTATGGTAGGCTTAAAGATAGGGTTAAGGTTAGGTTAGGGTTAGGGTCAGGGTTAGAATTAGAATTAGGTTTAGGGCGAGGATTAGGGTCAGAGTTATTGTAAGGGTTAGGTTTCGGGTTACAGGTGGGCCAAGGTTAAGGTGAGGGTTAGGTTTATGGGGAGGGTTAGGGTTAAAGTCAGGGTGAGTTTTAGGTTAGGGATAGGGTGAAGTTTAAGATAGGGTGAGGGTTAGGGTTATGGCTAAGGTTTGGGCTTGTTTTCAGGTTAGTGTTAAGGTTATGTTCAGGGTTAGGGTTACGTTCAGGGGTTGTGTTCAGTTTTAGGGTTAGGGTTAGATTTAAGGTTAGGGTTAAGTTTAGTGTTACGTTTAGGGTTAGGGTCATGGTTGTGCTAGGCTTTGTGGTTGGGGTGAGGGTTACTTTTAGGGTTAGGGTTGGTTAGGGTTAGGATTATCGTTATGATAAGGCGTTAGGGGTTAGAGGTGTAGTTTAGGGTTAGGGTTTGGGTGAGGGTTCCGGTTAGGCCTAGCGGTTCTGGTCATGGTTAGGTTTGGTTTAGGCTTAGGGTTAGGTGCATGATTCGGTTTCGGGTTAGTGTTAGAGTTAGGGTGAGAGTTAGTGTTAAGGTTTTTGCTAGGCTTTGGTGTTAGGGTTAGGGTTTGTGTTAGGGTTAGGTTTATCATTAGGGCTCAGGGGTTTCAGGTTAATGTTAGGGTTAGGGTTAGGGATAGCATTAGGGTTAGGGTTGTGGGATACGGTTAGGATTTAGGGTGCGGGTTACGGTTAGTTTTCCAGTTAAGGTGAGGGTTTAGGGTAATTGTTACGATTAGGGTTATAGTCAGAGTTAGGGTTTGGTTTAGGATTAGGGTTAGGTGTAGGGTAAGAATTAGGTTTAGGTCCATGTTGAGGGTTAGACTTAGTGTTCTATTTAGGGTCAGGGTTAGGGGTAGGGTTAGGATTAGGTCTAGGGTTAGGATTAGGATTATTTTAGGGTTAGGTTCAGGGCTATTGTAAGTGTTCGGTTTAGGGTTACAGATGGACTAGCGTTATTCTTAGAGTTAGGTTTAAGGTTAGGGTTTGGGTTAGGTCTAGGTTTAGGGTTAAGGTTATGGTTAGTGTTTGGATGAAGTTCAGGATAAGGTGAGGGTTATTTTTATGGTGAGGGCTAGGGTTTGGGTTTGTGTTCAGGTTAGTGTTAAGGATAGGTTTAGGGTTCGGTGAGGGTTAGGCGTTATGTCTAGGGTCAGCGTTAGGTTAGGTTTAGGGTTAGTGTGAAGTTTAGGTTAAGGGTGAGGGTTATGGTAAGGGTTAGGATTATAGACGGTGTTAGACGTTAGGTTTAGGGTGTTAGGGTTAGGTTTATGGTTAGGGTAGATTTAAGTTTAGGTTTAATATTAGGGTTAGGGTTAGATTTGGGTTACTGTTCGTATTAGGGTTAGGGTTAGGGATAAGTTTGGGGATAGCGTTAGGTTTAGGGTTGGGGATACGGTTAAGGATTAGGGTTAGGTTTACAGTTAAGGCGAGGGTTTAGGCTAATTGTTATGGTTAGGGTTAGAGTTAGAGTTAGGCTTAGGGTTAGGGTGAAGTTTCAGTTAATAGTCAGGGTTAGGCTTAAGGTTAGAGTAGGGTTAAGGTTAGTGTTCGGGTTAGGTATAGCGTTAGGGTTTGGGTAGGGGTAAGGTTAGGGTTAAGGCTAGGTTTACGGTAAAGGGTAGGGCTAGCTTAGGGTTAGATTTAGAGTTGGAGTTAGTGCTAGGGTTTAGGATGATGGCTATGGTCAGGTTTAGAGTTGTTGTTAGGGTTAGGGTAGAGTTAAGGTTAGGGTTAATTTAGGGTTAGAGAAAGGGTTAGGTTTAGGTCTGGGTTAGGTGTAGGATGCGGGGTAGGGTTAGGGTTAGGGGTTCATGGGAGGGTTAGTGTTAAGTTTCCATTAAGCTGATGTTTTAGGGTGTTACTGTTAGGGCTAGGGTTAGCATTAGGTTTAGGGTCAGGGCTAGAGTTAGGGGATAGTTAAGGGTTAGCTTTACTTTCAGGGTTAGGGTTAGCCTTAGGTTTAGGGTGAAGTTTAGGTTAAGGATGAGGGTTAGGGTTAGGGTTAGGCATTTGGGTTAAGGTTAGGGTTAGGTTTAGGATTAGGCTTAGGGTTAGGGTTAGGTGTTTGGGTTAATGTTAGGGTCAGGTTTAGGGTTCGGCTTAGGGTTAGGGCTACAGCTGGGGTAAAGTTTAATTGAAGGGTGAGGGTTGAGCTTAGGGTTAGCGTTAGGGGTTAGGGTTAGAGCTTAGGTTAGGATGAAGTGTAGGGTTAAGGTTAGGTTTAGATTTAGGGTTAGGGTTAGTGTTAGGGTTAAGTCATGTTTAGGTTTAGGGCTAGGTGAAGGTTATAGATAGGGTTAGGTTAAGGGTTGAGGTTAGGTTTAGATGGTAAGATGAGGGTTAGTGCTAGGTTTCCATTTAAGCTGAGTGTGTAGGGTAAGTTTTAGGGTTAGGATTAGGGTTAGAGTTAGGGTTAGGGTCAGGGTTAGTTTTGAGTTTAGTGTTAGGGTTACGTATATGGTACGGTCAGGGTTAGGGGAGATTTAGTGTTACGTTTAGTTTTAGGGCTAGGGTTACAGAGAAGTTTATGTTAAGCGAGAGGGTTGGGGTTAGGGGTTTGGGTTCAGGTCAGAGTCAGGGTTAGGGTTAGGTTTAGGGTTAGGGTTACGTGTAGTGTTAGTGTTAGTTTTGCTTAGGGTTCGGGTTTGAATGAAGTGAGGGTACGCTTAGCGTTATGCTTAGGGTGAAATTCTGGTTAAGGGTGAGGGTTCGGCTTAGGGTTAGGGTTAGAGTTAGGGTCAGTGGTTAGGGTTAGGTTTAGGGTTAAGGTTAGTTTTAGGCTAAGGATTAGGATTAGAGTTAGGGTTAAGGGTTACTGTTTCAGTTAGGTTTAGGTTAAGGTTATAATTAGGGTTAAGTTTAGGGTTAGGGTAAGAGTTAGAGTTACATTTACAGTTAAGGTGAGGGTTCTGGGTAAGTGTTACCGTTAAGGTTAGGGTTAGGGCTAGGGTTAGGGTTAGAGTTAAGGTTAAGGGTTAGGGTTAGGTTTAAGTTTATGGTAGGCTTAAAGATAGGGTTAAGGTTAGGTTAGGGTTAGGGTCAGGGTTAGAATTAGAATTAGGTTTAGGGCGAGGATTAGGGTCAGAGTTATTGTAAGGGTTAGGTTTCGGGTTACAGGTGGGCCAAGGTTAAGGTGAGGGTTAGGTTTATGGGGAGGGTTAGGGTTAAAGTCAGGGTGAGTTTTAGGTTAGGGATAGGGTGAAGTTTAAGATAGGGTGAGGGTTAGGGTTATGGCTAAGGTTTGGGCTTGTTTTCAGGTTAGTGTTAAGGTTATGTTCAGGGTTAGGGTTACGTTCAGGGGTTGTGTTCAGTTTTAGGGTTAGGGTTAGATTTAAGGTTAGGGTTAAGTTTAGTGTTACGTTTAGGGTTAGGGTCATGGTTGTGCTAGGCTTTGTGGTTGGGGTGAGGGTTAGTTTTAGGGTTAGGGTTGGTTAGGGTTAGGATTACCGTTATGATAAGGCGTTAGGGGTTAGAGGTGTAGTTTAGGGTTAGGGTTTGGGTGAGGGTTCCGGTTAGGCCTTGCGGTTCTGGTCATGGTTAGGTTTGGTTTAGGCTTAGGGTTAGGTGCATGATTCGGTTTCGGGTTAGTGTTAGAGTTAGGGTGAGAGTTAGTGTTAAGGCTTTTGCTAGGCTTTGGTGTTAGGGTTAGGGTTTGTGTTAGGGTTAGGTTTATCATTCGGGCTCAGGGGTTTCAGGTTAATGTTAGGGTTAGTGTTAGGGATAGCATTAGGGTTAGGGTTGTGGGATATGGTTAGGATTTAGGGTGCGGGTTACGGTTAGTTTTACAGTTAAGGTGAGGGTTTAGGGTAATTGTTACGATTAGGGTTATAGTCAGAGTTAGGGTTTGGTTTAGGATTAGGGTTAGGTGTAGGGTAAGAATTAGGTTTAGGTCCATGTTGAGGGTTAGACTTAGTGTTCTATTTAGGGTAAAGGTTAGGGGTAGGGTTAGGATTAGGTCTAGGGTTAGGATTAGGATTATTTTAGGGTTAGGTTCAGGGCTATTGTAAGTGTTCGGTTTAGGGTTACAGATGGACTAGCGTTATTCTTAGAGTTAGGTTTAAGGTTAGGGTTTGGGTTAGGTCTAGGTTTAGGGTTAAGGTTATGGTTAGTGTTTGGATGAAGTTCAGGATAGGGTGAGGGTTATTTTTATGGTGAGGGCTAGGGTTTGGGTTTGTGTTCAGGTTAGTGTTAAGGATAGGTTTAGGGTTCGGTGAGGGTTAGGCGTTATGTCTAGGGTCAGCGTTAGGTTAGGTTTAGGGTTAGTGTGAAGTTTAGGTTAAGGGTGAGGGTTATGGTAAGGGTTAGGATTATAGACGGTGTTAGACGTTAGGTTTAGGGTGTTAGGGTTAGGTTTATGGTTAGGGTAGATTTAAGTTTAGGTTTAATACTAGGGTTAGGGTTAGATTTGGGTTACTGTTCGTATTAGGGTTAGGGTTAGGGATAAGTTTGGGGGTAGCGTTAGGTTTAGGGTTGGGGATACGGTTAAGGATTAGGGTGAGGGTTAGGGTTAGGTTTACAGTTAAGGCGAGGGTTTAGGGTAATTGTTAGGGTTAGGGTTAGAGTTAGAGTTAGGCTTAGGGTTAGGGTGAAGTTTCAGTTAATAGTCAGGGTTAGGCTTAAGGTTAGAGTAGGGTTAAGGTTAGTGTTCGGGTTAGGTATAGCGTTAGGGTTTGGGTAGGGGTAAGGTTAGGGTTAAGGCTAGGTTTACGGTAAAGGGTAGGGCTAGCTTAGGGCTAGATTTAGAGTTAGAGTTAGTGCTAGGGTTTAGGATGATGGTTATGGTCAGGTTTAGAGTTGTTGTTAGGGTTAGGGTAGAGTTAAGGTTAGGGTTAATTTAGGGTTAGAGAAAGGGTTAGGTTTAGGTCTGGGTTAGGTGTAGGATGCGGGGTAGGGTTAGGGTTAGGGGTTCATGGGAGGGTTAGTGTTAAGTTTCCATTAAGCTGATGTTTTAGGGTGTTACTGTTAGGGCTAGGGTTAGCATTAGGTTTAGGGTCAGGGCTAGAGTTAGGGGATAGTTAAGGGTTAGCTTTACTTTCTGGGGTAAGGGTTAGCCTTAGGTTTAGGGTGAAGTTTAGGTTAAGGATGAGGGTTAGGGTTAGGGTTAGGCATTTGGGTTAAGGTTAGGGTTAGGTTTAGGATTAGGCTTAGGGTTAGGGTTAGGTGTTTGGGTTAATGTTAGGGTCAGGTTTAGGGTTCGGCTTAGGGTTAGGGCTACAGCTGGGGTAAAGTTTAATTGAAGGGTGAGGGTTGAGCTTAGGGTTAGCGTTAGGGGTTAGGGTTAGAGCTTAGGTTAGGATGAAGTGTAGGGTTAAGGTTAGGTTTAGATTTAGGGTTAGGGTTAGTGTTAGGGTTAAGTCATGTTTAGGTTTAGGGCTAGGTGAAGGTTATAGATAGGGTTAGGTTAAGGGTTGAGGTTAGGTTTAGATGGTAAGATGAGGGTTAGTGCTAGGTTTCCATTTAAGCTGAGTGTGTAGGGTAAGTTTTAGGGTTAGGATTAGGGTTAGAGTTAGGGTTAGGGTCAGGGTTAGTTTTGAGTTTAGAGTTAGGGTTACGTTTATGGTACGGTCAGGGTTAGGGGAGATTTAGTGTTACGTTTAGTTTTAGGGCTAGGGTTACAGAGAAGTTTATGTGAAGCGAGAGGGTTGGGGTTAGGGGTTTGGGTTCAGGTCAGAGTCAGGGTTAGGGTTAGGTTTAGGGTTAGGGTTACGTGTAGTGTTAGTGTTAGTTTTGCTTAGGGTTCGGGTTTGAATGAAGTGAGGGTACGCTTAGCGTTATGCTTTAGGGTGAAATTCTGGTTAAGGGTGAGGGTTCGGCTTAGGGTTAGGGTTAGAGTTAGGGTCAGTGGTTAGGGTTAGGTTTAGGGTTAAGGTTAGTTTTAGGCTAAGGATTAGGATTAGAGTTAGGGTTAAGGGTTACTGTTTCAGTTAGGTTTAGGTTAAGGTTATAATTAGGGTTAAGTTTAGGGTTAGGGTAAGAGTTAGAGTTACATTTACAGTTAAGGTGAGGGTTCTGGGTAAGTGTTACCGTTAAGGTTAGGGTTAGGGCTAGGGTTAGGGTTAGAGTTAAGGTTAAGGGTTAGGGTTAGGTTTAAGTTTATGGTAGGCTTAAAGATAGGGTTAAGGTTAGGTTAGGGTTAGGGTTAGGGTCAGGGTTAGAATTAGAATTAGGTTCAGGGCGAGGATTAGGGTCAGAGTTATTGTAAGGGTTAGGTTTCGGGTTACAGGTGGGCCAAGGTTAAGGTGAGGGTTAGGTTTATGGGGAGGGTTAGGGTTAAAGTCAGGGTGAGTTTTAGGTTAGGGATAGGGTGAAGTTTAAGATAGGGTGAGGGTTAGGGTTATGGCTAAGTTTTGGGCTTCTTTTCAGGTTAGTGTTAAGGTTATGTTCAGGGTTAGGGTTACGTTCAGGGGTTGTGTTCAGTTTTAGGGTTAGGGTTAGATTTAAGGTTAGGGTTAAGTTTAGTGTTACGTTTAGGGTTAGGGTCATGGTTGTGCTAGGCTTTGTGGTTGGTGTGAGGGTTAGTTTTAGGGTTAGGGTTGGTTAGGGTTAGGATTACCGTTATGATAAGGCGTTAGGGGTTAGAGGTGTAGTTTAGGGTTAGGGTTTGGGTGAGGGTTCCGGTTAGGCCTTGCGGTTCTGGTCATGGTTAGGTTTGGTTTAGGCTTAGGGTTAGGTGCATGATTCGGTTTCGGGTTAGTGTTAGAGTTAGGGTGAGAGTTAGTGTTAAGGCTTTTGCTAGGCTTTGGTGTTAGGGTTAGGGTTTGTGTTAGGGTTAGGTTTATCATTCGGGCTCAGGGGTTTCAGGTTAATGTTAGGGTTAGGGTTAGGGCTAGCATTAGGGTTAGGGTTGTGGGATACGGTTAGGATTTAGGGTGCGGGTTACGGTTAGTTTTACAGTTAAGGTGAGGGTTTAGGGTAATTGTTACGATTAGGGTTATAGTCAGAGTTAGGGTTTGGTTTAGGAGTAGGGTTAGGTGTAGGGTAAGAATTAGGTTTAGGTCCATGTTGAGGGTTAGACTTAGTGTTCTATTTAGGGTAAAGGTTAGGGGTAGGGTTAGGATTAGGTCTAGGGTTAGGATTAGGATTATTTTAGGGTTAGGTTCAGGGCTATTGTAAGTGTTCGGTTTAGGGTTACAGATGGACTAGCGTTATTCTTAGAGTTAGGTTTAAGGTTAGGGTTTGGGTTAGGTCTAGGTTTAGGGTTAAGGTTATGGTTAGTGTTTGGATGAAGTTCAGGATAGGGTGAGGGTTATTTTTATGGTGAGGGCTAGGGTTTGGGTTTGTGTTCAGGTTAGTGTTAAGGATAGGTTTAGGGTTCGGTGAGGGTTAGGCGTTATGTCTAGGGTCAGCGTTAGGTTAGGTTTAGGGTTAGTGTGAAGTTTAGGTTAAGGGTGAGGGTTATGGTAAGGGTTAGGATTATAGACGGTGTTAGACGTTAGGTTTAGGGTGTTAGGGTTAGGTTTATGGTTAGGGTAGATTTAAGTTTAGGTTTAATATTAGGGTTAGGGTTAGATTTGGGTTACTGTTCGTATTAGGGTTAGGGTTAGGGATAAGTTTGGGGGTAGCGTTAGGTTTAGGGTTGGGGATACGGTTAAGGATTAGGGTGAGGGTTAGGGTTAGGTTTACAGTTAAGGCGAGGGTTTAGGGTAATTGTTATGGTTAGGGTTAGAGTTAGAGTTAGGCTTAGGGTTAGGGTGAAGTTTCAGTTAATAGTCAGGGTTAGGCTTAAGGTTAGAGTAGGGTTAAGGTTAGTGTTCGGGTTAGGTATAGCGTTAGGGTTTGGGTAGGGGTAAGGTTAGGGTTAAGGCTAGGTTTACGGTAAAGGGTAGGGCTAGCTTAGGGTTAGATTTAGAGTTAGAGTTAGTGCTAGGGTTTAGGATGATGGTTATGGTCAGGTTTAGAGTTGTTGTTAGGGTTAGGGTAGAGTTAAGGTTAGGGTTAATTTAGGGTTAGAGAAAGGGTTAGGTTTAGGTCTGGGTTAGGTGTAGGATGCGGGGTAGGGTTAGGGTTAGGGGTTCATGGGAGGGTTAGTGTTAAGTTTCCATTAAGCTGATGTTTTAGGGTGTTACTGTTAGGGCTAGGGTTAGCATTAGGTTTAGGGTCAGGGCTAGAGTTAGGGGATAGTTAAGGGTTAGCTTTACTTTCAGGGTTAGGGTTAGCCTTAGGTTTAGGGTGAAGTTTAGGTTAAGGATGAGGGTTAGGGTTAGGGTTAGGCATTTGGGTTAAGGTTAGGGTTAGGTTTAGGATTAGGCTTAGGGTTAGGGTTAGGTGTTTGGGTTAATGTTAGGGTCAGGTTTAGGGTTCGGCTTAGGGTTAGGGCTACAGCTGGGGTAAAGTTTAATTGAAGGGTGAGGGTTGAGCTTAGGGTTAGCGTTAGGGGTTAGGGTTAGAGCTTAGGTTAGGATGAAGTGTAGGGTTAAGGTTAGGTTTAGATTTAGGGTTAGGGTTAGTGTTAGGGTTAAGTCATGTTTAGGTTTAGGGCTAGGTGAAGGTTATAGATAGGGTTAGGATAAGGGTTGAGGTTAGGTTTAGATGGTAAGATGAGGGTTAGTGCTAGGTTTCCATTTAAGCTGAGTGTGTAGGGTAAGATTTAGGGTTAGGATTAGGGTTAGAGTTAGGGTTAGGGTCAGGGTTAGAATTAGAATTAGGTTCAGGGCGAGGATTAGGGTCAGAGTTATTGTAAGGGTTAGGTTTCGGGTTACAGGTGGGCCAAGGTTAAGGTGAGGGTTAGGTTTATGGGGAGGGTTAGGGTTAAAGTCAGGGTGAGTTTTAGGTTAGGGATAGGGTGAAGTTTAAGATAGGGTGAGGGTTAGGGTTATGGCTAAGGTTTGGGCTTGTTTTCAGGTTAGTGTTAAGGTTATGTTCAGGGTTAGGGTTACGTTCAGGGGTTGTGTTCAGTTTTAGGGTTAGGGTTAGATTTAAGGTTAGGGTTAAGTTTAGTGTTACGTTTAGGGTTAGAGTCATGGTTGTGTTAGGCTTTGTGGTTGGGGTGAGGGTTAGTTTTAGGGTTAGGGTTGGTTAGGGTTAGGATTATCGTTATGATAAGGCGTTAGGGGTTAGAGGTGTAGTTTAGGGTTAGGGTTTGGGTGAGGGTTCCGGTTAGGCCTTGCGGTTCTGGTCATGGTTAGGTTTGGTTTAGGCTTAGGGTTAGGTGCATGATTCGGTTTCGGGTTAGTGTTAGAGTGAGGGTGAGAGTTAGTGTTAAGGTTTTTGCTAGGCTTTGGTGTTAGGGTTAGGGTTTGTGTTAGGGTTAGGTTTATCATTAGGGCTCAGGGGTTTCAGGTTAATGTTAGGGTTAGGGTTAGGGATAGCATTAGGGTTAGGGTTGTGGGATACGGTTAGGATTTAGGGTGCGGGTTACGGTTAGTTTTACAGTTAAGGTGAGGGTTTAGGGTAATTGTTACGATTAGGGTTATAGTCAGAGTTAGGGTTTGGTTTAGGATTAGGGTTAGGTGTAGGGTAAGAATTAGGTTTAGGTCCATGTTGAGGGTTAGACTTAGTGTTCTATTTAGGGTAAAGGTTAGGGGTAGGGTTAGGATTAGGTCTAGGGTTAGGATTAGGATTATTTTAGGGTTAGGTTCAGGGCTATTGTAAGTGTTCGGTTTAGGGTTACAGATGGACTAGCGTTATTCTTAGAGTTAGGTTTAAGGTTAGGGTTTGGGTTAGGTCTAGGTTTAGGGTTAAGGTTATGGTTAGTGTTCGGATGAAGTTCAGGATAGAGTGAGGGTTATTTTTATGGTGAGGGCTAGGGTTTGGGTTTGTGTTCAGGTTAGTGTTAAGGATAGGTTTAGGGTTCGGTGAGGGTTAGGCGTTATGTCTAGGGTCAGCGTTAGGTTAGGTTTAGGGTTAGTGTGAAGTTTAGGTTAAGGGTGAGGGTTATGGTAAGGGTTAGGATAATAGACGGTGTTAGACGTTAGGTTTAGGGTGTTAGGGTTAGGTTTATGGTTAGGGTAGATTTAAGTTTAGGTTTAATATTAGGGTTAGGGTTAGATTTGGGTTACTGTTCGTATTAGGGTTAGGGTTAGGGATAAGTTTGGGGGTAGCGTTAGGTTTAGGGTTGGGGATACGGTTAAGGATTAGGGTGAGGGTTAGGGTTAGGTTTACAGTTAAGGCGAGGGTTTAGGGTAATTGTTATGGTTAGGGTTAGAGTTAGAGTTAGGCTTAGGGTTAGGGTGAAGTTTCAGTTAATAGTCAGGGTTAGGCTTAAGGTTAGAGTAGGGTTAAGGTTAGTGTTCGGGTTAGGTATAGCGTTAGGGTTTGGGTAGGGGTAAGGTTAGGGTTAAGGCTAGGTTTACGGTAAAGGGTAGGGCTAGCTTAGGGCTAGATTTAGAGTTAGAGTTAGTGCTAGGGTTTAGGATGATGGTTATGGTCAGGTTTAGAGTTGTTGTTAGGGTTAGGGTAGAGTTAAGGTTAGGGTTAATTTAGGGTTAGAGAAAGGGTTAGGTTTAGGTCTGGGTTAGGTGTAGGATGCGGGGTAGGGTTAGGGTTAGGGGTTCATGGGAGGGTTAGTGTTAAGTTTACATTAAGCTGATGTTTTAGGGTGTTACTGTTAGGGCTAGGGTTAGCATTAGGTTTAGGGTCAGGGCTAGAGTTAGGGGATAGTTAAGGGTTAGCTTTACTTTTAGGGTTAGGGTTAGCCTTAGGTTTAGGGTGAAGTTTAGGTTAAGGATGAGGGTTAGGGTTAGGGTTAGGCATTTGGGTTAAGGTTAGGGTTAGGTTTAGGATTAGGCTTAGGGTTAGGGTTAGGTGTTTGGGTTAATGTTAGGGTCAGGTTTAGGGTTCGGCTTAGGGTTAGGGCTACAGCTGGGGTAAAGTTTAATTGAAGGGTGAGGGTTGAGCTTAGGGTTAGCGTTAGGGGTTAGGGTTAGAGCTTAGGTTAGGATGAAGTGTAGGGTTAAGGTTAGGTTTAGATTTAGGGTTAGGGTTAGTGTTAGGGTTAAGTCATGTTTAGGTTTAGGGCTAGGTGAAGGTTATAGATAGGGTTAGGTTAAGGGTTGAGGTTAGGTTTAGATGGTAAGATGAGGGTTAGTGCTAGGTTTCCATTTAAGCTGAGTGTGTAGGGTAAGTTTTAGGGTTAGGATTAGGGTTAGAGTTAGGGTTAGGGTCAGGGTTAGTTTTGAGTTTAGAGTTAGGGTTACGTTTATGGTACGGTCAGGGTTAGGGGAGATTTAGTGTTACGTTTAGTTTTAGGGCTAGGGTTACAGAGAAGTTTATGTGAAGCGAGAGGGTTGGGGTTAGGGGTTTGGGTTCAGGTCAGAGTCAGGGTTAGGGTTAGGTTTAGGGTTAGGGTTACGTGTAGTGTTAGTGTTAGTTTTGCTTAGGGTTCGGGTTTGAATGAAGTGAGGGTACGCTTAGCGTTATGCTTTAGGGTGAAATTCTGGTTAAGGGTGAGGGTTCGGCTTAGGGTTAGGGTTAGAGTTAGGGTCAGTGGTTAGGGTTAGGTTTAGGGTTAAGGTTAGTTTTAGGCTAAGGATTAGGATTAGAGTTAGGGTTAAGGGTTACTGTTTCAGTTAGGTTTAGGTTAAGGTTATAATTAGGGTTAAGTTTAGGGTTAGGGTAAGAGTTAGAGTTACATTTACAGTTAAGGTGAGGGTTCTGGGTAAGTGTTACCGTTAAGGTTAGGGTTAGGGCTAGGGTTAGGGTTAGAGTTAAGGTTAAGGGTTAGGGTTAGGTTTAAGTTTATGGTAGGCTTAAAGATAGGGTTAAGGTTAGGTTAGGGTTAGGGTTAGGGTCAGGGTTAGAATTAGAATTAGGTTCAGGGCGAGGATTAGGGTCAGAGTTATTGTAAGGGTTAGGTTTCGGGTTACAGGTGGGCCAAGGTTAAGGTGAGGGTTAGGTTTATGGGGAGGGTTAGGGTTAAAGTCAGGGTGAGTTTTAGGTTAGGGATAGGGTGAAGTTTAAGATAGGGTGAGGGTTAGGGTTATGGCTAAGGTTTGGGCTTGTTTTCAGGTTAGTGTTAAGGTTATGTTCAGGGTTAGGGTTACGTTCAGGGGTTGTGTTCAGTTTTAGGGTTAGGGTTAGATTTAAGGTTAGGGTTAAGTTTAGTGTTACGTTTAGGGTTAGGGTCATGGTTGTGTTAGGCTTTGTGGTTGGGGTGAGGGTTAGTTTTAGGGTTAGGGTTGGTTAGGGTTAGGATTACCGTTATGAAAAGGCGTTAGGGGTTAGAGATGTAGTTTAGGGTTAGGGTTTGGGTGAGGGTTCCGGTTAGGCCTTGCTGTTCTGGTCATGGTTAGGTTTGGTTTAGGCTTAGGGTTAGGTGCATGATTCGGTTTCGGGTTAGTGTTAGAGTTAGGGTGAGAGTTAGTGTTAAGGTTTTTGCTAGGCTTTGGTGTTAGGGTTAGGGTTTGTGTTAGGGTTAGGTTTATCATTAGGGCTCAGGGGTTTCAGGTTAATGTTAGGGTTAGGGTTAGGGCTAGCATTAGGGTTAGGGTTGTGGGATACGGTTAGGATTTAGGGTGCGGGTTACGGTTAGTTTTACAGTTAAGGTGAGGGTTTAGGGTAATTGTTACGATTAGGGTTATAGTCAGAGTTAGGGTTTGGTTTAGGATTAGGGTTAGGTGTAGGGTAAGAATTAGGTTTAGGTCCATGTTGAGGGTTAGACTTAGTGTTCTATTTAGGGTAAAGGTTAGGGGTAGGGTTAGGATTAGGTCTAGGGTTAGGATTAGGATTATTTTAGGGTTAGGTTCAGGGCTATTGTAAGTGTTCGGTTTAGGGTTACAGATGGACTAGCGTTATTCTTAGAGTTAGGTTTAAGGTTAGGGTTTGGGTTAGGTCTAGGTTTAGGGTTAAGGTTATGGTTAGTGTTTGGATGAAGTTCAGGATAAGGTGAGGGTTATTTTTATGGTGAGGGCTAGGGTTTGGGTTTGTGTTCAGGTTAGTGTTAAGGATAGGTTTAGGGTTCGGTGAGGGTTAGGCGTTATGTCTAGGGTCAGCGTTAGGTTAGGTTTAGGGTTAGTGTGAAGTTTAGGTTAAGGGTGAGGGTTATGGTAAGGGTTAGGATTATAGACGGTGTTAGACGTTAGGTTTAGGGTGTTAGGGTTAGGTTTATGGTTAGGGTAGATTTAAGTTTAGGTTTAATATTAGGGTTAGGGTTAGATTTGGGTTACTGTTCGTATTAGGGTTAGGGTTAGGGATAAGTTTGGGGATAGCGTTAGGTTTAGGGTTGGGGATACGGTTAAGGATTAGGGTGAGGGTTAGGGTTAGGTTTACAGTTAAGGCGAGGGTTTAGGGTAATTGTTATGGTTAGGGTTAGAGTTAGAGTTAGGCTTAGGGTTAGGGTGAAGTTTCAGTTAATAGTCAGGGTTAGGCTTAAGGTTAGAGTAGGGTTAAGGTTAGTGTTCGGGTTAGGTATAGCGTTAGGGTTTGGGTAGGGGTAAGGTTAGGGTTAAGGCTAGGTTTACGGTAAAGGGTAGGGCTAGCTTAGGGTTAGATTTAGAGTTGGAGTTAGTGCTAGGGTTTAGGATGATGGTTATGGTCAGGTTTAGAGTTGTTGTTAGGGTTAGGGTAGAGTTAAGGTTAGGGTTAATTTAGGGTTAGAGAAAGGGTTAGGTTTAGGTCTGGGTTAGGTGTAGGATGCGGGGTAGGGTTAGGGTTAGGGGTTCATGGGAGGGTTAGTGTTAAGTTTCCATTAAGCTGATGTTTTAGGGTGTTACTGTTAGGGCTAGGGTTAGCATTAGGTTTAGGGTCAGGGCTAGAGTTAGGGGATAGTTAAGGGTTAGCTTTACTTTCAGGGTTAGGGTTAGCCTTAGGTTTAGGGTGAAGTTTAGGTTAAGGATGAGGGTTAGGGTTAGGGTTAGGCATTTGGGTTAAGGTTAGGGTTAGGTTTAGGATTAGGCTTAGGGTTAGGGTTAGGTGTTTGGGTTAATGTTAGGGTCAGGTTTAGGGTTCGGCTTAGGGTTAGGGCTACAGCTGGGGTAAAGTTTAATTGAAGGGTGAGGGTTGAGCTTAGGGTTAGCGTTAGGGGTTAGGGTTAGAGCTTAGGTTAGGATGAAGTGTAGGGTTAAGGTTAGGTTTAGATTTAGGGTTAGGGTTAGTGTTAGGGTTAAGTCATGTTTAGGTTTAGGGCTAGGTGAAGGTTATAGATAGGGTTAGGTTAAGGGTTGAGGTTAGGTTTAGATGGTAAGATGAGGGTTAGTGCTAGGTTTCCATTTAAGCTGAGTGTGTAGGGTAAGTTTTAGGGTTAGGATTAGGGTTAGAGTTAGGGTTAGGGTCAGGGTTAGTTTTGAGTTTAGAGTTAGGGTTACGTTTATGGTACGGTCAGGGTTAGGGGAGATTTAGTGTTACGTTTAGTTTTAGGGCTAGGGTTACAGAGAAGTTTATGTGAAGCGAGAGGGTTGGGGTTAGGGGTTTGGGTTCAGGTCAGAGTCAGGGTTAGGGTTAGGTTTAGGGTTAGGGTTACGTGTAGTGTTAGTGTTAGTTTTGCTTAGGGTTCGGGTTTGAATGAAGTGAGGGTACGCTTAGCGTTATGCTTTAGGGTGAAATTCTGGTTAAGGGTGAGGGTTCGGCTTAGGGTTAGGGTTAGAGTTAGGGTCAGTGGTTAGGGTTAGGTTTAGGGTTAAGGTTAGTTTTAGGCTAAGGATTAGGATTAGAGTTAGGGTTAAGGGTTACTGTTTCAGTTAGGTTTAGGTTAAGGTTATAATTAGGGTTAAGTTTAGGGTTAGGGTAAGAGTTAGAGTTACATTTACAGTTAAGGTGAGGGTTCTGGGTAAGTGTTACCGTTAAGGTTAGGGTTAGGGCTAGGGTTAGGGTTAGAGTTAAGGTTAAGGGTTAGGGTTAGGTTTAAGTTTATGGTAGGCTTAAAGATAGGGTTAAGGTTAGGTTAGGGTTAGGGTTAGGGTCAGGGTTAGAATTAGAATTAGGTTCAGGGCGAGGATTAGGGTCAGAGTTATTGTAAGGGTTAGGTTTCGGGTTACAGGTGGGCCAAGGTTAAGGTGAGGGTTAGGTTTATGGGGAGGGTTAGGGTTAAAGTCAGGGTGAGTTTTAGGTTAGGGATAGGGTGAAGTTTAAGATAGGGTGAGGGTTAGGGTTATGGCTAAGGTTTGGGCTTGTTTTCAGGTTAGTGTTAAGGTTATGTTCAGGGTTAGGGTTACGTTCAGGGGTTGTGTTCAGTTTTAGGGTTAGGGTTAGATTTAAGGTTAGGGTTAAGTTTAGTGTTACGTTTAGGGTTAGGGTCATGGTTGTGCTAGGCTTTGTGGTTGGGGTGAGGGTTAGTTTTAGGGTTAGGGTTGGTTAGGGTTAGGATTACCGTTATGATAAGGCGTTAGGGGTTAGAGGTGTAGTTTAGGGTTAGGGTTTGGGTGAGGGTTCCGGTTAGGCCTTGCGGTTCTGGTCATGGTTAGGTTTGGTTTAGGCTTAGGGTTAGGTGCATGATTCGGTTTCGGGTTAGTGTTAGAGTTAGGGTGAGAGTTAGTGTTAAGGTTTTTGCTAGGCTTTGGTGTTAGGGTTAGGGTTTGTGTTAGGGTTAGGTTTATCATTCGGGCTCAGGGGTTTCAGGTTACTGTTAGGGTTAGGGTTAGGGCTAGCATTAGGGTTAGGGTTGTGGGATACGGTTAGGATTTAGGGTGCGGGTTACGGTTAGTTTTACAGTTAAGGTGAGGGTTTAGGGTAATTGTTACGATTAGGGTTATAGTCAGAGTTAGGGTTTGGTTTAGGATTAGGGTTAGGTGTAGGGTAAGAATTAGGTTTAGGTCCATGTTGAGGGTTAGACTTAGTGTTCTATTTAGGGTAAAGGTTAGGGGTAGGGTTACGATTAGGTCTAGGGTTAGGATTAGGATTATTTTAGGGTTAGGTTCAGGGCTATTGTAAGTGTTCGGTTTAGGGTTACAGATGGACTAGCGTTATTCTTAGAGTTAGGTTTAAGGTTAGGGTTTGGGTTAGGTCTAGGTTTAGGGTTAAGGTTATGGTTAGTGTTTGGATGAAGTTCAGGATAGGGTGAGGGTTATTTTTATGGTGAGGGCTAGGGTTTGGGTTTGTGTTCAGGTTAGTGTTAAGGATAGGTTTAGGGTTCGGTGAGGGTTAGGCGTTATGTCTAGGGTCAGCGTTAGGTTAGGTTTAGGGTTAGTGTGAAGTTTAGGTTAAGGGTGAGGGTTATGGTAAGGGTTAGGATTATAGACGGTGTTAGACGTTAGGCTTAGGGTGTTAGGGTTAGGTTTATGGTTAGGGTAGATTTAAGTTTAGGTTTAATATTAGGGTTAGGGTTAGATTTGGGTTACTGTTCGTATTAGGGTTAGGGTTAGGGATAAGTTTGGGGATAGCGTTAGGTTTAGGGTTGGGGATACGGTTAAGGATTAGGGTGAGGGTTAGGGTTAGGTTTACAGTTAAGGCGAGGGTTTAGGGTAATTGTTATGGTTAGGGTTAGAGTTAGAGTTAGGCTTAGGGTTAGGGTGAAGTTTCAGTTAATAGTCAGGGTTAGGCTTAAGGTTAGGGTAGGGTTAAGGTTAGTGTTCGGGTTAGGTATAGCGTTAGGGTTTGGGTAGGGGTAAGGTTAGGGTTAAGGCTAGGTTTACGGTAAAGGGTAGGGCTAGCTTAGGGCTAGATTTAGAGTTAGAGTTAGTGCTAGGGTTTAGGATGATGGTTATGGTCAGGTTTAGAGTTGTTGTTAGGGTTAAGGTAGAGTTAAGGTTAGGGTTAATTTAGGGTTAGAGAAAGGGTTAGGTTTAGGTCTGGGTTAGGTGTAGGATGCGGGGTAGGGTTAGGGTTAGGGGTTCATGGGAGGGTTAGTGTTAAGTTTCCATTAAGCTGATGTTTTAGGGTGTTACTGTTAGGGCTAGGGTTAGCATTAGGTTTAGGGTCAGGGCTAGAGTTAGGGGATAGTTAAGGGTTAGCTTTACTTTTAGGGTTAGGGTTAGCCTTAGGTTTAGGGTGAAGTTTAGGTTAAGGATGAGGGTTAGGGTTAGGGTTAGGCATTTGGGTTAAGGTTAGGGTTAGGTTTAGGATTAGGCTTAGGGTTAGGGTTAGGTGTTTGGGTTAATGTTAGGGTCAGGTTTAGGGTTCGGCTTAGGGTTAGGGCTACAGCTGGGGTAAAGTTTAATTGAAGGGTGAGGGTTGAGCTTAGGGTTAGCGTTAGGGGTTAGGGTTAGAGCTTAGGTTAGGATGAAGTGTAGGGTTAAGGTTAGGTTTAGATTTAGGGTTAGGGTTAGTGTTAGGGTTAAGTCATGTTTAGGTTTAGGGCTAGGTGAAGGTTATAGATAGGGTTAGGTTAAGGGTTGAGGTTAGGTTTAGATGGTAAGATGAGGGTTAGTGCTAGGTTTCCATTTAAGCTGAGTGTGTAGGGTAAGTTTTAGGGTTAGGATTAGGGTTAGAGTTAGGGTTAGGGTCAGGGTTAGTTTTGAGTTTAGAGTTAGGGTTACGTTTATGGTACGGTCAGGGTTAGGGGAGATTTAGTGTTACGTTTAGTTTTAGGGCTAGGGTTACAGAGAAGTTTATGTAAAGCGAGAGGGTTGGGGTTAGGGGTTTGGGTTCAGGTCAGAGTCAGGGTTAGGGTTAGGTTTAGGGTTAGGGTTACGTGTAGTGTTAGTGTTAGTTTTGCTTAGGGTTCGGGTTTGAATGAAGTGAGGGTACGCTTAGCGTTATGCTTTAGGGTGAAATTCTGGTTAAGGGTGAGGGTTCGGCTTAGGGTTAGGGTTAGAGTTAGGGTCAGTGGTTAGGGTTAGGTTTAGGGTTAAGGTTAGTTTTAGGTTAAGGATTAGGATTAGAGTTAGGGTTAAGGGTTACTGTTTCAGTTAGGTTTAGGTTAAGGTTATAATTAGGGTTAAGTTTAGGGTTAGGGTAAGAGTTAGAGTTACATTTACAGTTAAGGTGAGGGTTCTGGGTAAGTGTTACCGTTAAGGTTAGGGTTAGGGCTAGGGTTAGGGTTAGAGTTAAGGTTAAGGGTTAGGGTTAGGTTTAAGTTTATGGTAGGCTTAAAGATAGGGTTAAGGTTAGGTTAGGGTTAGGGTCAGGGTTAGAATTAGAATTAGGTTTAGGGCGAGGATTAGGGTCAGAGTTATTGTAAGGGTTAGGTTTCGGGTTACAGGTGGGCCAAGGTTAAGGTGAGGGTTAGGTTTATGGGGAGGGTTAGGGTTAAAGTCAGGGTGAGTTTTAGGTTAGGGATAGGGTGAAGTTTAAGATAGGGTGAGGGTTAGGGTTATGGCTAAGGTTTGGGCTTGTTTTCAGGTTAGTGTTAAGGTTATGTTCAGGGTTAGGGTTACGTTCAGGGGTTGTGTTCAGTTTTAGGGTTAGGGTTAGATTTAAGGTTAGGGTTAAGTTTAGTGTTACGTTTAGGGTTAGGGTCATGGTTGTGCTAGGCTTTGTGGTTGGGGTGAGGGTTAGTTTTAGGGTTAGGGTTGGTTAGGGTTAGGATTACCGTTATGATAAGGCGTTAGGGGTTAGAGGTGTAGTTTAGGGTTAGGGTTTGGGTGAGGGTTCCGGTTAGGCCTTGCGGTTCTGGTCATGGTTAGGTTTGGTTTAGGCTTAGGGTTAGGTGCATGATTCGGTTTCGGGTTAGTGTTAGAGTTAGGGTGAGAGTTAGTGTTAAGGCTTTTGCTAGGCTTTGGTGTTAGGGTTAGGGTTTGTGTTAGGGTTAGGTTTATCATTCGGGCTCAGGGGTTTCAGGTTAATGTTAGGGTTAGTGTTAGGGATAGCATTAGGGTTAGGGTTGTGGGATATGGTTAGGATTTAGGGTGCGGGTTACGGTTAGTTTTACAGTTAAGGTGAGGGTTTAGGGTAATTGTTACGATTAGGGTTATAGTCAGAGTTAGGGTTTGGTTTAGGATTAGGGTTAGGTGTAGGGTAAGAATTAGGTTTAGGTCCATGTTGAGGGTTAGACTTAGTGTTCTATTTAGGGTAAAGGTTAGGGGTAGGGTTAGGATTAGGTCTAGGGTTAGGATTAGGATTATTTTAGGGTTAGGTTCAGGGCTATTGTAAGTGTTCGGTTTAGGGTTACAGACGGACTAGCGTTATTCTTAGAGTTAGGTTTAAGGTTAGGGTTTGGGTTAGGTCTAGGTTTAGGGTTAAGGTTATGGTTAGTGTTTGGATGAAGTTCAGGATAGGGTGAGGGTTATTTTTCTGGTGAGGGGTAGGGTTTGGGTTTGTGTTCAGGTTAGTGTTAAGGATAGGTTTAGGGTTCGGTGAGGGTTAGGCGTTATGTCTAGGGTCAGCGTTAGGTTAGGTTTAGGGTTAGTGTGAAGTTTAGGTTAAGGGTGAGGGTTATGGTAAGGGTTAGGATTATAGACGGTGTTAGACGTTAGGTTTAGGGTGTTAGGGTTAGGTTTATGGTTAGGGTAGATTTAAGTTTAGGTTTAATATTAGGGTTAGGGTTAGATTTGGGTTACTGTTCGTATTAGGGTTAGGGTTAGGGATAAGTTTGGGGGTAGCGTTAGGTTTAGGGTTGGGGATACGGTTAAGGATTAGGGTGAGGGTTAGGGTTAGGTTTACAGTTAAGGCGAGGGTTTAGGGTCATTGTTATGGTTAGGGTTAGAGTTAGAGTTAGGCTTAGGGTTAGGGTGAAGTTTCAGTTAATAGTCAGGGTTAGGCTTAAGGTTAGAGTAGGGTTAAGGTTAGTGTTCGGGTTAGGTATAGCGTTAGGGTTTGGGTAGGGGTAAGGTTAGGGTTAAGGCTAGGTTTACGGTAAAGGGTAGGGCTAGCTTAGGGCTAGATTTAGAGTTAGAGTTAGTGCTAGGGTTTAGGATGATGGTTATGGTCAGGTTTAGAGTTGTTGTTAGGGTTAGGGTAGAGTTAAGGTTAGGGTTAATTTAGGGTTAGAGAAAGGGTTAGGTTTAGGTCTGGGTTAGGTGTAGGATGCGGGGTAGGGTTAGGGTTAGGGGTTCATGGGAGGGTTAGTGTTAAGTTTCCATTAAGCTGATGTTTTAGGGTGTTACTGTTAGGGCTAGGGTTAGCATTAGGTTTAGGGTCAGGGCTAGAGTTAGGGGATAGTTAAGGGTTAGCTTTACTTTCAGGGTTAGGGTTAGCCTTAGGTTTAGGGTGAAGTTTAGGTTAAGGATGAGGGTTAGGGTTAGGGTTAGGCATTTGGGTTAAGGTTAGGGTTAGGTTTAGGATTAGGCTTAGGGTTAGGGTTAGGTGTTTGGGTTAATGTTAGGGTCAGGTTTAGGGTTCGGCTTAGGGTTAGGGCTACAGCTGGGGTAAAGTTTAATTGAAGGGTGAGGGTTGAGCTTAGGGTTAGCATTAGGGGTTAGGGTTAGAGCTTAGGTTAGGATGAAGTGTAGGGTTAAGGTTAGGTTTAGATTTAGGGTTAGGGTTAGTGTTAGGGTTAAGTCATGTTTAGGTTTAGGGCTAGGTGAAGGTTATAGATAGGGTTAGGTTAAGGGTTGAGGTTAGGTTTAGATGGTAAGATGAGGGTTAGTGCTAGGTTTCCATTTAAGCTGAGTGTGTAGGGTAAGTTTTAGGGTTAGGATTAGGGTTAGAGTTAGGGTTAGGGTCAGGGTTAGTTTTGAGTTTAGAGTTAGGGTTACGTTTATGGTACGGTCAGGGTTAGGGGAGATTTAGTGTTACGTTTAGTTTTAGGGCTAGGGTTACAGAGAAGTTTATGTGAAGCGAGAGGGTTGGGGTTAGGGGTTTGGGTTCAGGTCAGAGTCAGGGTTAGGGTTAGGTTTAGGGTTAGGGTTACGTGTAGTGTTAGTGTTAGTTTTGCTTAGGGTTCGGGTTTGAATGAAGTGAGGGTACGCTTAGCGTTATGCTTTAGGGTGAAATTCTGGTTAAGGGTGAGGGTTCGGCTTAGGGTTAGGGTTAGAGTTAGGGTCAGTGGTTAGGGTTAGGTTTAGGGTTAAGGTTAGTTTTAGGCTAAGGATTAGGATTAGAGTTAGGGTTAAGGGTTACTGTTTCAGTTAGGTTTAGGTTAAGGTTATAATTAGGGTTAAGTTTAGGGTTAGGGTAAGAGTTAGAGTTACATTTACAGTTAAGGTGAGGGTTCTGGGTAAGTGTTACCGTTCAGGTTAGGGTTAGGGCTAGGGTTAGGGTTAGAGTTAAGGTTAAGGGTTAGGGTTAGGTTTAAGTTTATGGTAGGCTTAAAGATAGGGTTAAGGTTAGGTTAGGGTTGGGGTTAGGGTCAGGGTTAGAATTAGAATTAGGTTCAGGGCGAGGATTAGGGTCAGAGTTATTGTAAGGGTTAGGTTTCGGGTTACAGGTGGGCCAAGGTTAAGGTGAGGGTTAGGTTTATGGGGAGGGTTAGGGTTAAAGTCAGGGTGAGTTTTAGGTTAGGGATAGGGTGAAGTTTAAGATAGGGTGAGGGTTAGGGTTATGGCTAAGGTTTGGGCTTGTTTTCAGGTTAGTGTTAAGGTTATGTTCAGGGTTAGGGTTACGTTCAGGGGTTGTGTTCAGTTTTAGGGTTAGGGTTAGATTTAAGGTTAGGGTTAAGTTTAGTGTTACGTTTAGGGTTAGGGTCATGGTTGTGTTAGGCTTTGTGGTTGGGGTGAGGGTTAGTTTTAGGGTTAGGGTTGGTTAGGGTTAGGATTACCGTTATGAAAAGGCGTTAGGGGTTAGAGGTGTAGTTTAGGGTTAGGGTTTGGGTGAGGGTTCCGGTTAGGCCTTGCGGTTCTGGTCATGGTTAGGTTTGGTTTAGGCTTAGGGTTAGGTGCATGATTCGGTTTCGGGTTAGTGTTAGAGTTAGGGTGAGAGTTAGTGTCAAGGTTTTTGCTAGGCTTTGGTGTTAGGGTTAGGGTTTGTGTTAGGGTTAGGTTTATCATTAGGGCTCAGGGGTTTCAGGTTAATGTTAGGGTTAGGGTTAGGGCTAGCATTAGGGTTAGGGTTGTGGGATACGGTTAGGATTTAGGGTGCGGGTTACGGTTAGTTTTACAGTTAAGGTGAGGGTTTAGGGTAATTGTTACGATTAGGGTTATAGTCAGAGTTAGCGTTTGGTTTAGGATTAGGGTTAGGTGTAGGGTAAGAATTAGGTTTAGGTCCATGTTGAGGGTTAGACTTAGTGTTCTATTTAGGGTAAAGGTTAGGGGTAGGGTTAGGATTAGGTCTAGGGTTAGGATTAGGATTATTTTAGGGTTAGGTTCAGGGCTATTGTAAGTGTTCGGTTTAGGGTTACAGATGGACTAGCGTTATTCTTAGAGTTAGGTTTAAGGTTAGGGTTTGGGTTAGGTCTAGGTTTAGGGTTAAGGTTATGGTTAGTGTTCGGATGAAGTTCAGGATAGGGTGAGGGTTATTTTTCTGGTGAGGGCTAGGGTTTGGGTTTGTGTTCAGGTTAGTGTTAAGGATAGGTTTAGGGTTCGGTGAGGGTTAGGCGTTATGTCTAGGGTCAGCGTTAGGTTAGGTTTAGGGTTAGTGTGAAGTTTAGGTTAAGGGTGAGGGTTATGGTAAGGGTTAGGATTATAGACGGTGTTAGACGTTAGGTTTAGGGTGTTAGGGTTAGGTTTATGGTTAGGGTAGATTTAAGTTTAGGTTTAATATTAGGGTTAGGGTTAGATTTGGGTTACTGTTCGTATTAGGGTTAGGGTTAGGGATAAGTTTGGGGATAGCGTTAGGTTTAGGGTTGGGGATACGGTTAAGGATTAGGGTGAGGGTTAGGGTTAGGTTTACAGTTAAGGCGAGGGTTTAGGGTAATTGTTATGGTTAGGGTTAGAGTTAGAGTTAGGCTTAGGGTTAGGGTGAAGTTTCAGTTAATAGTCAGGGTTAGGCTTAAGGTTAGAGTAGGGTTAAGGTTAGTGTTCGGGTTAGGTATAGCGTTAGGGTTTGGGTAGGGGTAAGGTTAGGGTTAAGGCTAGGTTTACGGTAAAGGGTAGGGCTAGCTTAGGGTTAGATTTAGAGTTGGAGTTAGTGCTAGGGTTTAGGATGATGGTTATGGTCAGGTTTAGAGTTGTTGTTAGGGTTAGGGTAGAGTTAAGGTTAGGGTTAATTTAGGGTTAGAGAAAGGGTTAGGTTTAGGTCTGGGTTAGGTGTAGGATGCGGGGTAGGGTTAGGGTTAGGGGTTCATGGGAGGGTTAGTGTTAAGTTTCCATTAAGCTGATGTTTTAGGGTGTTACTGTTAGGGCTAGGGTTAGCATTAGGTTTAGGGTCAGGGCTAGAGTTAGGGGATAGTTAAGGGTTAGCTTTACTTTCAGGGTTAGGGTTAGCCTTAGGTTTAGGGTGAAGTTTAGGTTAAGGATGAGGGTTAGGGTTAGGGTTAGGCATTTGGGTTAAGGTTAGGGTTAGGTTTAGGATTAGGCTTAGGGTTAGGGTTAGGTGTTTGGGTTAATGTTAGGGTCAGGTTTAGGGTTCGGCTTAGGGTTAGGGCTACAGCTGGGGTAAAGTTTAATTGAAGGGTGAGGGTTGAGCTTAGGGTTAGCGTTAGGGGTTAGGGTTAGAGCTTAGGTTAGGATGAAGTGTAGGGTTAAGGTTAGGTTTAGATTTAGGGTTAGGGTTAGTGTTAGGGTTAAGTCATGTTTAGGTTTAGGGCTAGGTGAAGGTTATAGATAGGGTTAGGTTAAGGGTTGAGGTTAGGTTTAGATGGTAAGATGAGGGTTAGTGCTAGGTTTCCATTTAAGCTGAGTGTGTAGGGTAAGTTTTAGGGTTAGGATTAGGGTTAGAGTTAGGGTTAGGGTCAGGGTTAGTTTTGAGTTTAGAGTTAGGGTTACGTTTATGGTACGGTCAGGGTTAGGGGAGATTTAGTGTTACGTTTAGTTTTAGGGCTAGGGTTACAGAGAAGTTTATGTGAAGCGAGAGGGTTGGGGTTAGGGGTTTGGGTTCAGGTCAGAGTCAGGGTTAGGGTTAGGTTTAGGGTTAGGGTTACGTGTAGTGTTAGTGTTAGTTTTGCTTAGGGTTCGGGTTTGAATGAAGTGAGGGTACGCTTAGCGTTATGCTTTAGGGTGAAATTCTGGTTAAGGGTGAGGGTTCGGCTTAGGGTTAGGGTTAGAGTTAGGGTCAGTGGTTAGGGTTAGGTTTAGGGTTAAGGTTAGTTTTAGGTTAAGGATTAGGATTAGAGTTAGGGTTAAGGGTTACTGTTTCAGTTAGGTTTAGGTTAAGGTTATAATTAGGGTTAAGTTTAGGGTTAGGGTAAGAGTTAGAGTTACATTTACAGTTAAGGTGAGGGTTCTGGGTAAGTGTTACCGTTCAGGTTAGGGTTAGGGCTAGGGTTAGGGTTAGAGTTAAGGTTAAGGGTTAGGGTTAGGTTTAAGTTTATGGTAGGCTTAAAGATAGGGTTAAGGTTAGGTTAGGGTTGGGGTTAGGGTCAGGGTTAGAATTAGAATTAGGTTCAGGGCGAGGATTAGGGTCAGAGTTATTGTAAGGGTTAGGTTTCGGGTTACAGGTGGGCCAAGGTTAAGGTGAGGGTTAGGTTTATGGGGAGGGTTAGGGTTAAAGTCAGGGTGAGTTTTAGGTTAGGGATAGGGTGAAGTTTAAGATAGGGTGAGGGTTAGGGTTATGGCTAAGGTTTGGGCTTGTTTTCAGGTTAGTGTTAAGGTTATGTTCAGGGTTAGGGTTACGTTCAGGGGTTGTGTTCAGTTTTAGGGTTAGGGTTAGATTTAAGGTTAGGGTTAAGTTTAGTGTTACGTTTAGGGTTAGGGTCATGGTTGTGTTAGGCTTTGTGGTTGGGGTGAGGGTTAGTTTTAGGGTTAGGGTTGGTTAGGGTTAGGATTACCGTTATGAAAAGGCGTTAGGGGTTAGAGGTGTAGTTTAGGGTTAGGGTTTGGGTGAGGGTTCCGGTTAGGCCTTGCGGTTCTGGTCATGGTTAGGTTTGGTTTAGGCTTAGGGTTAGGTGCATGATTCGGTTTCGGGTTAGTGTTAGAGTTAGGGTGAGAGTTAGTGTTAAGGTTTTTGCTAGGCTTTGGTGTTAGGGTTAGGGTTTGTGTTAGGGTTAGGTTTATCATTAGGGCTCAGGGGTTTCAGGTTAATGTTAGGGTTAGGGTTAGGGCTAGCATTAGGGTTAGGGTTGTGGGATACGGTTAGGATTTAGGGTGCGGGTTACGGTTAGTTTTACAGTTAAGGTGAGGGTTTAGGGTAATTGTTACGATTAGGGTTATAGTCAGAGTTAGCGTTTGGTTTAGGATTAGGGTTAGGTGTAGGGTAAGAATTAGGTTTAGGTCCATGTTGAGGGTTAGACTTAGTGTTCTATTTAGGGTAAAGGTTAGGGGTAGGGTTAGGATTAGGTCTAGGGTTAGGATTAGGATTATTTTAGGGTTAGGTTCAGGGCTATTGTAAGTGTTCGGTTTAGGGTTACAGATGGACTAGCGTTATTCTTAGAGTTAGGTTTAAGGTTAGGGTTTGGGTTAGGTCTAGGTTTAGGGTTAAGGTTATGGTTAGTGTTCGGATGAAGTTCAGGATAGGGTGAGGGTTATTTTTATGGTGAGGGCTAGGGTTTGGGTTTGTGTTCAGGTTAGTGTTAAGGATAGGTTTAGGGTTCGGTGAGGGTTAGGCGTTATGTCTAGGGTCAGCGTTAGGTTAGGTTTAGGGTTAGTGTGAAGTTTAGGTTAAGGGTGAGGGTTATGGTAAGGGTTAGGATTATAGACGGTGTTAGACGTTAGGTTTAGGGTGTTAGGGTTAGGTTTATGGTTAGGGTAGATTTAAGTTTAGGTTTAATATTAGGGTTAGGGTTAGATTTGGGTTACTGTTCGTATTAGGGTTAGGGTTAGGGATAAGTTTGGGGATAGCGTTAGGTTTAGGGTTGGGGATACGGTTAAGGATTAGGGTGAGGGTTAGGGTTAGGTTTACAGTTAAGGCGAGGGTTTAGGGTAATTGTTATGGTTAGGGTTAGAGTTAGAGTTAGGCTTAGGGTTAGGGTGAAGTTTCAGTTAATAGTCAGGGTTAGGCTTAAGGTTAGAGTAGGGTTAAGGTTAGTGTTCGGGTTAGGTATAGCGTTAGGGTTTGGGTAGGGGTAAGGTTAGGGTTAAGGCTAGGTTTACGGTAAAGGGTAGGGCTAGCTTAGGGTTAGATTTAGAGTTGGAGTTAGTGCTAGGGTTTAGGATGATGGTTATGGTCAGGTTTAGAGTTGTTGTTAGGGTTAGGGTAGAGTTAAGGTTAGGGTTAATTTAGGGTTAGAGAAAGGGTTAGGTTTAGGTCTGGGTTAGGTGTAGGATGCGGGGTAGGGTTAGGGTTAGGGGTTCATGGGAGGGTTAGTGTTAAGTTTCCATTAAGCTGATGTTTTAGGGTGTTACTGTTAGGGCTAGGGTTAGCATTAGGTTTAGGGTCAGGGCTAGAGTTAGGGGATAGTTAAGGGTTAGCTTTACTTTCAGGGTTAGGGTTAGCCTTAGGTTTAGGGTGAAGTTTAGGTTAAGGATGAGGGTTAGGGTTAGGGTTAGGCATTTGGGTTAAGGTTAGGGTTAGGTTTAGGATTAGGCTTAGGGTTAGGGTTAGGTGTTTGGGTTAATGTTAGGGTCAGGTTTAGGGTTCGGCTTAGGGTTAGGGCTACAGCTGGGGTAAAGTTTAATTGAAGGGTGAGGGTTGAGCTTAGGGTTAGCGTTAGGGGTTAGGGTTAGAGCTTAGGTTAGGATGAAGTGTAGGGTTAAGGTTAGGTTTAGATTTAGGGTTAGGGTTAGTGTTAGGGTTAAGTCATGTTTAGGTTTAGGGCTAGGTGAAGGTTATAGATAGGGTTAGGTTAAGGGTTGAGGTTAGGTTTAGATGGTAAGATGAGGGTTAGTGCTAGGTTTCCATTTAAGCTGAGTGTGTAGGGTAAGTTTTAGGGTTAGGATTAGGGTTAGAGTTAGGGTTAGGGTCAGGGTTAGTTTTGAGTTTAGAGTTAGGGTTACGTTTATGGTACGGTCAGGGTTAGGGGAGATTTAGTGTTACGTTTAGTTTTAGGGCTAGGGTTACAGAGAAGTTTATGTGAAGCGAGAGGGTTGGGGTTAGGGGTTTGGGTTCAGGTCAGAGTCAGGGTTAGGGTTAGGTTTAGGGTTAGGGTTACGTGTAGTGTTAGTGTTAGTTTTGCTTAGGGTTCGGGTTTGAATGAAGTGAGGGTACGCTTAGCGTTATGCTTTAGGGTGAAATTCTGGTTAAGGGTGAGGGTTCGGCTTAGGGTTAGGGTTAGAGTTAGGGTCAGTGGTTAGGGTTAGGTTTAGGGTTAAGGTTAGTTTTAGGCTAAGGATTAGGATTAGAGTTAGGGTTAAGGGTTACTGTTTCAGTTAGGTTTAGGTTAAGGTTATAATTAGGGTTAAGTTTAGGGTTAGGGTAAGAGTTAGAGTTACATTTACAGTTAAGGTGAGGGTTCTGGGTAAGTGTTACCGTTAAGGTTAGGGTTAGGGCTAGGGTTAGGGTTAGAGTTAAGGTTAAGGGTTAGGGTTAGGTTTAAGTTTATGGTAGGCTTAAAGATAGGGTTAAGGTTAGGTTAGGGTTGGGGTTAGGGTCAGGGTTAGAATTAGAATTAGGTTCAGGGCGAGGATTAGGGTCAGAGTTATTGTAAGGGTTAGGTTTCGGGTTACAGGTGGGCCAAGGTTAAGGTGAGGGTTAGGTTTATGGGGAGGGTTAGGGTTAAAGTCAGGGTGAGTTTTAGGTTAGGGATAGGGTGAAGTTTAAGATAGGGTGAGGGTTAGGGTTATGGCTAAGGTTTGGGCTTGTTTTCAGGTTAGTGTTAAGGTTATGTTCAGGGTTAGGGTTACGTTCAGGGGTTGTGTTCAGTTTTAGGGTTAGGGTTAGATTTAAGGTTAGGGTTAAGTTTAGTGTTACGTTTAGGGTTAGGGTCATGGTTGTGCTAGGCTTTGTGGTTGGGGTGAGGGTTAGTTTTAGGGTTAGGGTTGGTTAGGGTTAGGATTACCGTTATGATAAGGCGTTAGGGGTTAGAGGTGTAGTTTAGGGTTAGGGTTTGGGTGAGGGTTCCGTTTAGGCCTTGCGGTTCTGGTCATGGTTAGGTTTGGTTTAGGCTTAGGGTTAGGTGCATGATTCGGTTTCGGGTTAGTGTTAGAGTTAGGGTGAGAGTTAGTGTTAAGGTTTTTGCTAGGCTTTGGTGTTAGGGTTAGGGTTTGTGTTAGGGTTAGGTTTATCATTAGGGCTCAGGGGTTTCAGGTTACTGTTAGGGTTAGGGTTAGGGCTAGCATTAGGGTTAGGGTTGTGGGATACGGTTAGGATTTAGGGTGCGGGTTACGGTTAGTTTTACAGTTAAGGTGAGGGTTTAGGGTAATTGTTACGATTAGGGTTATAGTCAGAGTTAGGGTTTGGTTTAGGATTAGGGTTAGGTGTAGGGTAAGAATTAGGTTTAGGTCCATGTTGAGGGTTAGACTTAGTGTTCTATTTAGGGTAAAGGTTAGGGGTAGGGTTACGATTAGGTCTAGGGTTAGGATTAGGATTATTTTAGGGTTAGGTTCAGGGCTATTGTAAGTGTTCGGTTTAGGGTTACAGATGGACTAGCGTTATTCTTAGAGTTAGGTTTAAGGTTAGGGTTTGGGTTAGGTCTAGGTTTAGGGTTAAGGTTATGGTTAGTGTTTGGATGAAGTTCAGGATAGGGTGAGGGTTATTTTTATGGTGAGGGCTAGGGTTTGGGTTTGTGTTCAGGTTAGTGTTAAGGATAGGTTTAGGGTTCGGTGAGGGTTAGGCGTTATGTCTAGGGTCAGCGTTAGGTTAGGTTTAGGGTTAGTGTGAAGTTTAGGTTAAGGGTGAGGGTTATGGTAAGGGTTAGGATTATAGACGGTGTTAGACGTTAGGTTTAGGGTGTTAGGGTTAGGTTTATGGTTAGGGTAGATTTAAGTTTAGGTTTAATATTAGGGTTAGGGTTAGATTTGGGTTACTGTTCGTATTAGGGTTAGGGTTAGGGATAAGTTTGGGGATAGCGTTAGGTTTAGGGTTGGGGATACGGTTAAGGATTAGGGTGAGGGTTAGGGTTAGGTTTACAGTTAAGGCGAGGGTTTAGGGTAATTGTTATGGTTAGGGTTAGAGTTAGAGTTAGGCTTAGGGTTAGGGTGAAGTTTCAGTTAATAGTCAGGGTTAGGCTTAAGGTTAGAGTAGGGTTAAGGTTAGTGTTCGGGTTAGGTATAGCGTTAGGGTTTGGGTAGGGGTAAGGTTAGGGTTAAGGCTAGGTTTACGGTAAAGGGTAGGGCTAGCTTAGGGTTAGATTTAGAGTTGGAGTTAGTGCTAGGGTTTAGGATGATGGTTATGGTCAGGTTTAGAGTTGTTGTTAGGGTTAGGGTAGAGTTAAGGTTAGGGTTAATTTAGGGTTAGAGAAAGGGTTAGGTTTAGGTCTGGGTTAGGTGTAGGATGCGGGGTAGGGTTAGGGTTAGGGGTTCATGGGAGGGTTAGTGTTAAGTTTCCATTAAGCTGATGTTTTAGGGTGTTACTGTTAGGGCTAGGGTTAGCATTAGGTTTAGGGTCAGGGCTAGAGTTAGGGGATAGTTAAGGGTTAGCTTTACTTTCAGGGTTAGGGTTAGCCTTAGGTTTAGGGTGAAGTTTAGGTTAAGGATGAGGGTTAGGGTTAGGGTTAGGCATTTGGGTTAAGGTTAGGGTTAGGTTTAGGATTAGGCTTAGGGTTAGGGTTAGGTGTTTGGGTTAATGTTAGGGTCAGGTTTAGGGTTCGGCTTAGGGTTAGGGCTACAGCTGGGGTAAAGTTTAATTGAAGGGTGAGGGTTGAGCTTAGGGTTAGCGTTAGGGGTTAGGGTTAGAGCTTAGGTTAGGATGAAGTGTAGGGTTAAGGTTAGGTTTAGATTTAGGGTTAGGGTTAGTGTTAGGGTTAAGTCATGTTTAGGTTTAGGGCTAGGTGAAGGTTATAGATAGGGTTAGGTTAAGGGTTGAGGTTAGGTTTAGATGGTAAGATGAGGGTTAGTGCTAGGTTTCCATTTAAGCTGAGTGTGTAGGGTAAGTTTTAGGGTTAGGATTAGGGTTAGAGTTAGGGTTAGGGTCAGGGTTAGTTTTGAGTTTAGAGTTAGGGTTACGTTTATGGTACGGTCAGGGTTAGGGGAGATTTAGTGTTACGTTTAGTTTTAGGGCTAGGGTTACAGAGAAGTTTATGTGAAGCGAGAGGGTTGGGGTTAGGGGTTTGGGTTCAGGTCAGAGTCAGGGTTAGGGTTAGGTTTAGGGTTAGGGTTACGTGTAGTGTTAGTGTTAGTTTTGCTTAGGGTTCGGGTTTGAATGAAGTGAGGGTACGCTTAGCGTTATGCTTTAGGGTGAAATTCTGGTTAAGGGTGAGGGTTCGGCTTAGGGTTAGGGTTAGAGTTAGGGTCAGTGGTTAGGGTTAGGTTTAGGGTTAAGGTTAGTTTTAGGCTAAGGATTAGGATTAGAGTTAGGGTTAAGGGTTACTGTTTCAGTTAGGTTTAGGTTAAGGTTATAATTAGGGTTAAGTTTAGGGTTAGGGTAAGAGTTAGAGTTACATTTACAGTTAAGGTGAGGGTTCTGGGTAAGTGTTACCGTTAAGGTTAGGGTTAGGGCTAGGGTTAGGGTTAGAGTTAAGGTTAAGGGTTAGGGTTAGGTTTAAGTTTATGGTAGGTTTAAAGATAGGGTTAAGGTTAGGTTAGGGTTGGGGTTAGGGTCAGGGTTAGAATTAGAATTAGGTTCAGGGCGAGGATTAGGGTCAGAGTTATTGTAAGGGTTAGGTTTCGGGTTACAGGTGGGCCAAGGTTAAGGTGAGGGTTAGGTTTATGGGGAGGGTTAGGGTTAAAGTCAGGGTGAGTTTTAGGTTAGGGATAGGGTGAAGTTTAAGATAGGGTGAGGGTTAGGGTTATGGCTAAGGTTTGGGCTTGTTTTCAGGTTAGTGTTAAGGTTATGTTCAGGGTTAGGGTTACGTTCAGGGGTTGTGTTCAGTTTTAGGGTTAGGGTTAGATTTAAGGTTAGGGTTAAGTTTAGTGTTACGTTTAGGGTTAGGGTCATGGTTGTGCTAGGCTTTGTGGTTGGGGTGAGGGTTAGTTTTAGGGTTAGGGTTGGTTAGGGTTAGGATTACCGTTATGATAAGGCGTTAGGGGTTAGAGGTGTAGTTTAGGGTTAGGGTTTGGGTGAGGGTTCCGTTTAGGCCTTGCGGTTCTGGTCATGGTTAGGTTTGGTTTAGGCTTAGGGTTAGGTGCATGATTCGGTTTCGGGTTAGTGTTAGAGTTAGGGTGAGAGTTAGTGTTAAGGTTTTTGCTAGGCTTTGGTGTTAGGGTTAGGGTTTGTGTTAGGGTTAGGTTTATCATTAGGGCTCAGGGGTTTCAGGTTACTGTTAGGGTTAGGGTTAGGGCTAGCATTAGGGTTAGGGTTGTGGGATACGGTTAGGATTTAGGGTGCGGGTTACGGTTAGTTTTACAGTTAAGGTGAGGGTTTAGGGTAATTGTTACGATTAGGGTTATAGTCAGAGTTAGGGTTTGGTTTAGGATTAGGGTTAGGTGTAGGGTAAGAATTAGGTTTAGGTCCATGTTGAGGGTTAGACTTAGTGTTCTATTTAGGGTAAAGGTTAGGGGTAGGGTTACGATTAGGTCTAGGGTTAGGATTAGGATTATTTTAGGGTTAGGTTCAGGGCTATTGTAAGTGTTCGGTTTAGGGTTACAGATGGACTAGCGTTATTCTTAGAGTTAGGTTTAAGGTTAGGGTTTGGGTTAGGTCTAGGTTTAGGGTTAAGGTTATGGTTAGTGTTTGGATGAAGTTCAGGATAGGGTGAGGGTTATTTTTATGGTGAGGGCTAGGGTTTGGGTTTGTGTTCAGGTTAGTGTTAAGGATAGGTTTAGGGTTCGGTGAGGGTTAGGCGTTATGTCTAGGGTCAGCGTTAGGTTAGGTTTAGGGTTAGTGTGAAGTTTAGGTTAAGGGTGAGGGTTATGGTAAGGGTTAGGATTATAGACGGTGTTAGACGTTAGGCTTAGGGTGTTAGGGTTAGGTTTATGGTTAGGGTAGATTTAAGTTTAGGTTTAATATTAGGGTTAGGGTTAGATTTGGGTTACTGTTCGTATTAGGGTTAGGGTTAGGGATAAGTTTGGGGATAGCGTTAGGTTTAGGGTTGGGGATACGGTTAAGGATTAGGGTGAGGGTTAGGGTTAGGTTTACAGTTAAGGCGAGGGTTTAGGGTAATTGTTATGGTTAGGGTTAGAGTTAGAGTTAGGCTTAGGGTTAGGGTGAAGTTTCAGTTAATAGTCAGGGTTAGGCTTAAGGTTAGGGTAGGGTTAAGGTTAGTGTTCGGGTTAGGTATAGCGTTAGGGTTTGGGTAGGGGTAAGGTTAGGGTTAAGGCTAGGTTTACGGTAAAGGGTAGGGCTAGCTTAGGGCTAGATTTAGAGTTAGAGTTAGTGCTAGGGTTTAGGATGATGGTTATGGTCAGGTTTAGAGTTGTTGTTAGGGTTAAGGTAGAGTTAAGGTTAGGGTTAATTTAGGGTTAGAGAAAGGGTTAGGTTTAGGTCTGGGTTAGGTGTAGGATGCGGGGTAGGGTTAGGGTTAGGGGTTCATGGGAGGGTTAGTGTTAAGTTTCCATTAAGCTGATGTTTTAGGGTGTTACTGTTAGGGCTAGGGTTAGCATTAGGTTTAGGGTCAGGGCTAGAGTTAGGGGATAGTTAAGGGTTAGCTTTACTTTCAGGGTTAGGGTTAGCCTTAGGTTTAGGGTGAAGTTTAGGTTAAGGATGAGGGTTAGGGTTAGGGTTAGGCATTTGGGTTAAGGTTAGGGTTAGGTTTAGGATTAGGCTTAGGGTTAGGGTTAGGTGTTTGGGTTAATGTTAGGGTCAGGTTTAGGGTTCGGCTTAGGGTTAGGGCTACAGCTGGGGTAAAGTTTAATTGAAGGGTGAGGGTTGAGCTTAGGGTTAGCGTTAGGGGTTAGGGTTAGAGCTTAGGTTAGGATGAAGTGTAGGGTTAAGGTTAGGTTTAGATTTAGGGTTAGGGTTAGTGTTAGGGTTAAGTCATGTTTAGGTTTAGGGCTAGGTGAAGGTTATAGATAGGGTTAGGTTAAGGGTTGAGGTTAGGTTTAGATGGTAAGATGAGGGTTAGTGCTAGGTTTCCATTGAAGCTGAGTGTGTAGGGTAAGTTTTAGGGTTAGGATTAGGGTTAGAGTTAGGGTTAGGGTCAGGGTTAGTTTTGAGTTTAGAGTTAGGGTTACGTTTATGGTACGGTCAGGGTTAGGGGAGATTTAGTGTTACGTTTAGTTTTAGGGCTAGGGTTACAGAGAAGTTTATGTAAAGCGAGAGGGTTGGGGTTAGGGGTTTGGGTTCAGGTCAGAGTCAGGGTTAGGGTTAGGTTTAGGGTTAGGGTTACGTGTAGTGTTAGTGTTAGTTTTGCTTAGGGTTCGGGTTTGAATGAAGTGAGGGTACGCTTAGCGTTATGCTTTAGGGTGAAATTCTGGTTAAGGGTGAGGGTTCGGCTTAGGGTTAGGGTTAGAGTTAGGGTCAGTGGTTAGGGTTAGGTTTAGGGTTAAGGTTAGTTTTAGGTTAAGGATTAGGATTAGAGTTAGGGTTAAGGGTTACTGTTTCAGTTAGGTTTAGGTTAAGGTTATAATTAGGGTTAAGTTTAGGGTTAGGGTAAGAGTTAGAGTTACATTTACAGTTAAGGTGAGGGTTCTGGGTAAGTGTTACCGTTAAGGTTAGGGTTAGGGCTAGGGTTAGGGTTAGAGTTAAGGTTAAGGGTTAGGGTTAGGTTTAAGTTTATGGTAGGCTTAAAGATAGGGTTAAGGTTAGGTTAGGGTTAGGGTTAGGGTCAGGGTTAGAATTAGAATTAGGTTCAGGGCGAGGATTAGGGTCAGAGTTATTGTAAGGGTTAGGTTTCGGGTTACAGGTGGGCCAAGGTTAAGGTGAGGGTTAGGTTTATGGGGAGGGTTAGGGTTAAAGTCAGGGTGAGTTTTAGGTTAGGGATAGGGTGAAGTTTAAGATAGGGTGAGGGTTAGGGTTATGGCTAAGGTTTGGGCTTGTTTTCAGGTTAGTGTTAAGGTTATGTTCAGGGTTAGGGTTACGTTCAGGGTTTGTGTTCAGTTTTAGGGTTAGGGTTAGATTTAAGGTTAGGGTTAAGTTTAGTGTTACGTTTAGGGTTAGGGTCATGGTTGTGTTAGGCTTTGTGGTTGGGGTGAGGGTTAGTTTTAGGGTTAGGGTTGGTTAGGGTTAGGATTATCGTTATGATAAGGCATTAGGGGTTAGAGGTGTAGTTTAGGGTTAGGGTTTGGGTGAGGGTTCCGGTTAGGCCTTGCGGTTCTGGTCACGGTTAGGTTTGGTTTAGGCTTAGGGTTAGGTGCATGATTCGGTTTCGGGTTAGTGTTAGAGTTAGGGTGAGAGTTAGTGTTAAGGTTTTTGCTAGGCTTTGGTGTTAGGGTTAGGGTTTGTGTTAGGGTTAGGTTTATCATTAGGGCTCAGGGGTTTCAGGTTAATGTTAGGGTTAGGGTTAGGGATAGCATTAGGGTTAGGGTTGTGGGATACGGTTAGGATTTAGGGTGCGGGTTACGGTTAGTTTTACAGTTAAGGTGAGGGTTTAGGGTAATTGTTACGATTAGGGTTATAGTCAGAGTTAGGGTTTGGTTTAGGATTAGGGTTAGGTGTAGGGTAAGAATTAGGTTTAGGTCCATGTTGAGGGTTAGACTTAGTGTTCTATTTAGGGTAAAGGTTAGGGGTAGGGTTAGGATTAGGTCTAGGGTTAGGATTAGGATTATTTTAGGGTTAGGTTCAGGGCTATTGTAAGTGTTCGGTTTAGGGTTACAGATGGACTAGCGTTATTCTTAGAGTTAGGTTTAAGGTTAGGGTTTGGGTTAGGTCTAGGTTTAGGGTTAAGGTTATGGTTAGTGTTTGGATGAAGTTCAGGATAGGGTGAGGGTTATTTTTCTGGTGAGGGGTAGGGTTTGGGTTTGTGTTCAGGTTAGTGTTAAGGATAGGTTTAGGGTTCGGTGAGGGTTAGGCGTTATGTCTAGGGTCAGCGTTAGGTTAGGTTTAGGGTTAGTGTGAAGTTTAGGTTAAGGGTGAGGGTTATGGTAAGGGTTAGGATTATAGACGGTGTTAGACGTTAGGTTTAGGGTGTTAGGGTTAGGTTTATGGTTAGGGTAGATTTAAGTTTAGGTTTAATATTAGGGTTAGGGTTAGATTTGGGTTACTGTTCGTATTAGGGTTAGGGTTAGGGATAAGTTTGGGGGTAGCGTTAGGTTTAGGGTTGGGGATACGGTTAAGGATTAGGGTGAGGGTTAGGGTTAGGTTTACAGTTAAGGCGAGGGTTTAGGGTCATTGTTATGGTTAGGGTTAGAGTTAGAGTTAGGCTTAGGGTTAGGGTGAAGTTTCAGTTAATAGTCAGGGTTAGGCTTAAGGTTAGAGTAGGGTTAAGGTTAGTGTTCGGGTTAGGTATAGCGTTAGGGTTTGGGTAGGGGTAAGGTTAGGGTTAAGGCTAGGTTTACGGTAAAGGGTAGGGCTAGCTTAGGGCTAGATTTAGAGTTAGAGTTAGTGCTAGGGTTTAGGATGATGGTTATGGTCAGGTTTAGAGTTGTTGTTAGGGTTAGGGTAGAGTTAAGGTTAGGGTTAATTTAGGGTTAGAGAAAGGGTTAGGTTTAGGTCTGGGTTAGGTGTAGGATGCGGGGTAGGGTTAGGGTTAGGGGTTCATGGGAGGGTTAGTGTTAAGTTTCCATTAAGCTGATGTTTTAGGGTGTTACTGTTAGGGCTAGGGTTAGCATTAGGTTTAGGGTCAGGGCTAGAGTTAGGGGATAGTTAAGGGTTAGCTTTACTTTCAGGGTTAGGGTTAGCCTTAGGTTTAGGGTGAAGTTTAGGTTAAGGATGAGGGTTAGGGTTAGGGTTAGGCATTTGGGTTAAGGTTAGGGTTAGGTTTAGGATTAGGCTTAGGGTTAGGGTTAGGTGTTTGGGTTAATGTTAGGGTCAGGTTTAGGGTTCGGCTTAGGGTTAGGGCTACAGCTGGGGTAAAGTTTAATTGAAGGGTGAGGGTTGAGCTTAGGGTTAGCATTAGGGGTTAGGGTTAGAGCTTAGGTTAGGATGAAGTGTAGGGTTAAGGTTAGGTTTAGATTTAGGGTTAGGGTTAGTGTTAGGGTTAAGTCATGTTTAGGTTTAGGGCTAGGTGAAGGTTATAGATAGGGTTAGGTTAAGGGTTGAGGTTAGGTTTAGATGGTAAGATGAGGGTTAGTGCTAGGTTTCCATTTAAGCTGAGTGTGTAGGGTAAGTTTTAGGGTTAGGATTAGGGTTAGAGTTAGGGTTAGGGTCAGGGTTAGTTTTGAGTTTAGAGTTAGGGTTACGTTTATGGTACGGTCAGGGTTAGGGGAGATTTAGTGTTACGTTTAGTTTTAGGGCTAGGGTTACAGAGAAGTTTATGTGAAGCGAGAGGGTTGGGGTTAGGGGTTTGGGTTCAGGTCAGAGTCAGGGTTAGGGTTAGGTTTAGGGTTAGGGTTACGTGTAGTGTTAGTGTTAGTTTTGCTTAGGGTTCGGGTTTGAATGAAGTGAGGGTACGCTTAGCGTTATGCTTAGGGTGAAATTCTGGTTAAGGGTGAGGGTTCGGCTTAGGGTTAGGGTTAGAGTTAGGGTCAGTGGTTAGGGTTAGGTTTAGGGTTAAGGTTAGTTTTAGGCTAAGGATTAGGATTAGAGTTAGGGTTAAGGGTTACTGTTTCAGTTAGGTTTAGGTTAAGGTTATAATTAGGGTTAAGTTTAGGGTTAGGGTAAGAGTTAGAGTTACATTTACAGTTAAGGTGAGGGTTCTGGGTAAGTGTTACCGTTCAGGTTAGGGTTAGGGCTAGGGTTAGGGTTAGAGTTAAGGTTAAGGGTTAGGGTTAGGTTTAAGTTTATGGTAGGCTTAAAGATAGGGTTAAGGTTAGGTTAGGGTTGGGGTTAGGGTCAGGGTTAGAATTAGAATTAGGTTCAGGGCGAGGATTAGGGTCAGAGTTATTGTAAGGGTTAGGTTTCGGGTTACAGGTGGGCCAAGGTTAAGGTGAGGGTTAGGTTTATGGGGAGGGTTAGGGTTAAAGTCAGGGTGAGTTTTAGGTTAGGGATAGGGTGAAGTTTAAGATAGGGTGAGGGTTAGGGTTATGGCTAAGGTTTGGGCTTGTTTTCAGGTTAGTGTTAAGGTTATGTTCAGGGTTAGGGTTACGTTCAGGGGTTGTGTTCAGTTTTAGGGTTAGGGTTAGATTTAAGGTTAGGGTTAAGTTTAGTGTTACGTTTAGGGTTAGGGTCATGGTTGTGTTAGGCTTTGTGGTTGGGGTGAGGGTTAGTTTTAGGGTTAGGGTTGGTTAGGGTTAGGATTACCGTTATGAAAAGGCGTTAGGGGTTAGAGGTGTAGTTTAGGGTTAGGGTTTGGGTGAGGGTTCCGGTTAGGCCTTGCGGTTCTGGTCATGGTTAGGTTTGGTTTAGGCTTAGGGTTAGGTGCATGATTCGGTTTCGGGTTAGTGTTAGAGTTAGGGTGAGAGTTAGTGTTAAGGTTTTTGCTAGGCTTTGGTGTTAGGGTTAGGGTTTGTGTTAGGGTTAGGTTTATCATTAGGGCTCAGGGGTTTCAGGTTAATGTTAGGGTTAGGGTTAGGGCTAGCATTAGGGTTAGGGTTGTGGGATACGGTTAGGATTTAGGGTGCGGGTTACGGTTAGTTTTACAGTTAAGGTGAGGGTTTAGGGTAATTGTTACGATTAGGGTTATAGTCAGAGTTAGCGTTTGGTTTAGGATTAGGGTTAGGTGTAGGGTAAGAATTAGGTTTAGGTCCATGTTGAGGGTTAGACTTAGTGTTCTATTTAGGGTAAAGGTTAGGGGTAGGGTTAGGATTAGGTCTAGGGTTAGGATTTGGATTATTTTAGGGTTAGGTTCAGGGCTATTGTAAGTGTTCGGTTTAGGGTTACAGATGGACTAGCGTTATTCTTAGAGTTAGGTTTAAGGTTAGGGTTTGGGTTAGGTCTAGGTTTAGGGTTAAGGTTATGGTTAGTGTTCGGATGAAGTTCAGGATAGGGTGAGGGTTATTTTTATGGTGAGGGCTAGGGTTTGGGTTTGTGTTCAGGTTAGTGTTAAGGATAGGTTTAGGGTTCGGTGAGGGTTAGGCGTTATGTCTAGGGTCAGCGTTAGGTTAGGTTTAGGGTTAGTGTGAAGTTTAGGTTAAGGGTGAGGGTTATGGTAAGGGTTAGGATTATAGACGGTGTTAGACGTTAGGTTTAGGGTGTTAGGGTTAGGTTTATGGTTAGGGTAGATTTAAGTTTAGGTTTAATATTAGGGTTAGGGTTAGATTTGGGTTACTGTTCGTATTAGGGTTAGGGTTAGGGATAAGTTTGGGGATAGCGTTAGGTTTAGGGTTGGGGATACGGTTAAGGATTAGGGTGAGGGTTAGGGTTAGGTTTACAGTTAAGGCGAGGGTTTAGGGTAATTGTTATGGTTAGGGTTAGAGTTAGAGTTAGGCTTAGGGTTAGGGTGAAGTTTCAGTTAATAGTCAGGGTTAGGCTTAAGGTTAGAGTAGGGTTAAGGTTAGTGTTCGGGTTAGGTATAGCGTTAGGGTTTGGGTAGGGGTAAGGTTAGGGTTAAGGCTAGGTTTACGGTAAAGGGTAGGGCTAGCTTAGGGTTAGATTTAGAGTTGGAGTTAGTGCTAGGGTTTAGGATGATGGTTATGGTCAGGTTTAGAGTTGTTGTTAGGGTTAGGGTAGAGTTAAGGTTAGGGTTAATTTAGGGTTAGAGAAAGGGTTAGGTTTAGGTCTGGGTTAGGTGTAGGATGCGGGGTAGGGTTAGGGTTAGGGGTTCATGGGAGGGTTAGTGTTAAGTTTCCATTAAGCTGATGTTTTAGGGTGTTACTGTTAGGGCTAGGGTTAGCATTAGGTTTAGGGTCAGGGCTAGAGTTAGGGGATAGTTAAGGGTTAGCTTTACTTTCAGGGTTAGGGTTAGCCTTAGGTTTAGGGTGAAGTTTAGGTTAAGGATGAGGGTTAGGGTTAGGGTTAGGCATTTGGGTTAAGGTTAGGGTTAGGTTTAGGATTAGGCTTAGGGTTAGGGTTAGGTGTTTGGGTTAATGTTAGGGTCAGGTTTAGGGTTCGGCTTAGGGTTAGGGCTACAGCTGGGGTAAAGTTTAATTGAAGGGTGAGGGTTGAGCTTAGGGTTAGCGTTAGGGGTTAGGGTTAGAGCTTAGGTTAGGATGAAGTGTAGGGTTAAGGTTAGGTTTAGATTTAGGGTTAGGGTTAGTGTTAGGGTTAAGTCATGTTTAGGTTTAGGGCTAGGTGAAGGTTATAGATAGGGTTAGGTTAAGGGTTGAGGTTAGGTTTAGATGGTAAGATGAGGGTTAGTGCTAGGTTTCCATTTAAGCTGAGTGTGTAGGGTAAGTTTTAGGGTTAGGATTAGGGTTAGAGTTAGGGTTAGGGTCAGGGTTAGTTTTGAGTTTAGAGTTAGGGTTACGTTTATGGTACGGTCAGGGTTAGGGGAGATTTAGTGTTACGTTTAGTTTTAGGGCTAGGGTTACAGAGAAGTTTATGTGAAGCGAGAGGGTTGGGGTTAGGGGTTTGGGTTCAGGTCAGAGTCAGGGTTAGGGTTAGGTTTAGGGTTAGGGTTACGTGTAGTGTTAGTGTTAGTTTTGCTTAGGGTTCGGGTTTGAATGAAGTGAGGGTACGCTTAGCGTTATGCTTTAGGGTGAAATTCTGGTTAAGGGTGAGGGTTCGGCTTAGGGTTAGGGTTAGAGTTAGGGTCAGTGGTTAGGGTTAGGTTTAGGGTTAAGGTTAGTTTTAGGCTAAGGATTAGGATTAGAGTTAGGGTTAAGGGTTACTGTTTCAGTTAGGTTTAGGTTAAGGTTATAATTAGGGTTAAGTTTAGGGTTAGGGTAAGAGTTAGAGTTACATTTACAGTTAAGGTGAGGGTTCTGGGTAAGTGTTACCGTTAAGGTTAGGGTTAGGGCTAGGGTTAGGGTTAGAGTTAAGGTTAAGGGTTAGGGTTAGGTTTAAGTTTATGGTAGGCTTAAAGATAGGGTTAAGGTTAGGTTAGGGTTAGGGTTAGGGTCAGGGTTAGAATTAGAATTAGGTTCAGGGCGAGGATTAGGGTCAGAGTTATTGTAAGGGTTAGGTTTCGGGTTACAGGTGGGCCAAGGTTAAGGTGAGGGTTAGGTTTATGGGGAGGGTTAGGGTTAAAGTCAGGGTGAGTTTTAGGTTAGGGATAGGGTGAAGTTTAAGATAGGGTGAGGGTTAGGGTTATGGCTAAGGTTTGGGCTTGTTTTCAGGTTAGTGTTAAGGTTATGTTCAGGGTTAGGGTTACGTTCAGGGGTTGTGTTCAGTTTTAGGGTTAGGGTTAGATTTAAGGTTAGGGTTAAGTTTAGTGTTACGTTTAGGGTTAGGGTCATGGTTGTGCTAGGCTTTGTGGTTGGGGTGAGGGTTAGTTTTAGGGTTAGGGTTGGTTAGGGTTAGGATTACCGTTATGATAAGGCGTTAGGGGTTAGAGGTGTAGTTTAGGGTTAGGGTTTGGGTGAGGGTTCCGTTTAGGCCTTGCGGTTCTGGTCATGGTTAGGTTTGGTTTAGGCTTAGGGTTAGGTGCATGATTCGGTTTCGGGTTAGTGTTAGAGTTAGGGTGAGAGTTAGTGTTAAGGTTTTTGCTAGGCTTTGGTGTTAGGGTTAGGGTTTGTGTTAGGGTTAGGTTTATCATTAGGGCTCAGGGGTTTCAGGTTACTGTTAGGGTTAGGGTTAGGGCTAGCATTAGGGTTAGGGTTGTGGGATACGGTTAGGATTTAGGGTGCGGGTTACGGTTAGTTTTACAGTTAAGGTGAGGGTTTAGGGTAATTGTTACGATTAGGGTTATAGTCAGAGTTAGGGTTTGGTTTAGGATTAGGGTTAGGTGTAGGGTAAGAATTAGGTTCAGGTCCATGTTGAGGGTTAGACTTAGTGTTCTATTTAGGGTAAAGGTTAGGGGTAGGGTTACGATTAGGTCTAGGGTTAGGATTAGGATTATTTTAGGGTTAGGTTCAGGGCTATTGTAAGTGTTCGGTTTAGGGTTACAGATGGACTAGCGTTATTCTTAGAGTTAGGTTTAAGGTTAGGGTTTGGGTTAGGTCTAGGTTTAGGGTTAAGGTTATGGTTAGTGTTTGGATGAAGTTCAGGATAGGGTGAGGGTTATTTTTATGGTGAGGGCTAGGGTTTGGGTTTGTGTTCAGGTTAGTGTTAAGGATAGGTTTAGGGTTCGGTGAGGGTTAGGCGTTATGTCTAGGGTCAGCGTTAGGTTAGGTTTAGGGTTAGTGTGAAGTTTAGGTTAAGGGTGAGGGTTATGGTAAGGGTTAGGATTATAGACGGTGTTAGACGTTAGGCTTAGGGTGTTAGGGTTAGGTTTATGGTTAGGGTAGATTTAAGTTTAGGTTTAATATTAGGGTTAGGGTTAGATTTGGGTTACTGTTCGTATTAGGGTTAGGGTTAGGGATAAGTTTGGGGATAGCGTTAGGTTTAGGGTTGGGGATACGGTTAAGGATTAGGGTGAGGGTTAGGGTTAGGTTTACAGTTAAGGCGAGGGTTTAGGGTAATTGTTATGGTTAGGGTTAGAGTTAGAGTTAGGCTTAGGGTTAGGGTGAAGTTTCAGTTAATAGTCAGGGTTAGGCTTAAGGTTAGAGTAGGGTTAAGGTTAGTGTTCGGGTTAGGTATAGCGTTAGGGTTTGGGTAGGGGTAAGGTTAGGGTTAAGGCTAGGTTTACGGTAAAGGGTAGGGCTAGCTTAGGGCTAGATTTAGAGTTAGAGTTAGTGCTAGGGTTTAGGATGATGGTTATGGTCAGGTTTAGAGTTGTTGTTAGGGTTAGGGTAGAGTTAAGGTTAGGGTTAATTTAGGGTTAGAGAAAGGGTTAGGTTTAGGTCTGGGTTAGGTGTAGGATGCGGGGTAGGGTTAGGGTTAGGGGTTCATGGGAGGGTTAGTGTTAAGTTTCCATTAAGCTGATGTTTTAGGGTGTTACTGTTAGGGCTAGGGTTAGCATTAGGTTTAGGGTCAGGGCTAGAGTTAGGGGATAGTTAAGGGTTAGCTTTACTTTCAGGGTTAGGGTTAGCCTTAGGTTTAGGGTGAAGTTTAGGTTAAGGATGAGGGTTAGGGTTAGGGTTAGGCATTTGGGTTAAGGTTAGGGTTAGGTTTAGGATTAGGCTTAGGGTTAGGGTTAGGTGTTTGGGTTAATGTTAGGGTCAGGTTTAGGGTTCGGCTTAGGGTTAGGGCTACAGCTGGGGTAAAGTTTAATTGAAGGGTGAGGGTTGAGCTTAGGGTTAGCGTTAGGGGTTAGGGTTAGAGCTTAGGTTAGGATGAAGTGTAGGGTTAAGGTTAGGTTTAGATTTAGGGTTAGGGTTAGTGTTAGGGTTAAGTCATGTTTAGGTTTAGGGCTAGGTGAAGGTTATAGATAGGGTTAGGTTAAGGGTTGAGGTTAGGTTTAGATGGTAAGATGAGGGTTAGTGCTAGGTTTCCATTTAAGCTGAGTGTGTAGGGTAAGTTTTAGGGTTAGGATTAGGGTTAGAGTTAGGGTTAGGGTCAGGGTTAGTTTTGAGTTTAGAGTTAGGGTTACGTTTATGGTACGGTCAGGGTTAGGGGAGATTTAGTGTTACGTTTAGTTTTAGGGCTAGTGTTACAGAGAAGTTTATGTAAAGCGAGAGGGTTGGGGTTAGGGGTTTGGGTTCAGGTCAGAGTCAGGGTTAGGGTTAGGTTTAGGGTTAGGGTTACGTGTAGTGTTAGTGTTAGTTTTGCTTAGGGTTCGGGTTTGAATGAAGTGAGGGTACGCTTAGCGTTATGCTTTAGGGTGAAATTCTGGTTAAGGGTGAGGGTTCGGCTTAGGGTTAGGGTTAGAGTTAGGGTCAGTGGTTAGGGTTAGGTTTAGGGTTAAGGTTAGTTTTAGGCTAAGGATTAGGATTAGAGTTAGGGTTAAGGGTTACTGTTTCAGTTAGGTTTAGGTTAAGGTTATAATTAGGGTTAAGTTTAGGGTTAGGGTAAGAGTTAGAGTTACATTTACAGTTAAGGTGAGGGTTCTGGGTAAGTGTTACCGTTAAGGTTAGGGTTAGGGCTAGGGTTAGGGTTAGAGTTAAGGTTAAGGGTTAGGGTTAGGTTTAAGTTTATGGTAGGCTTAAAGATAGGGTTAAGGTTAGGTTAGGGTTAGGGTTAGGGTCAGGGTTAGAATTAGAATTAGGTTCAGGGCGAGGATTAGGGTCAGAGTTATTGTAAGGGTTAGGTTTCGGGTTACAGGTGGGCCAAGGTTAAGGTGAGGGTTAGGTTTATGGGGAGGGTTAGGGTTAAAGTCAGGGTGAGTTTTAGGTTAGGGATAGGGTGAAGTTTAAGATAGGGTGAGGGTTAGGGTTATGGCTAAGGTTTGGGCTTGTTTTCAGGTTAGTGTTAAGGTTATGTTCAGGGTTAGGGTTACGTTCAGGGTTTGTGTTCAGTTTTAGGGTTAGGGTTAGATTTAAGGTTAGGGTTAAGTTTAGTGTTACGTTTAGGGTTAGGGTCATGGTTGTGTTAGGCTTTGTGGTTGGGGTGAGGGTTAGTTTTAGGGTTAGGGTTGGTTAGGGTTAGGATTATCGTTATGATAAGGCATTAGGGGTTAGAGGTGTAGTTTAGGGTTAGGGTTTGGGTGAGGGTTCCGGTTAGGCCTTGCGGTTCTGGTCACGGTTAGGTTTGGTTTAGGCTTAGGGTTAGGTGCATGATTCGGTTTCGGGTTAGTGTTAGAGTTAGGGTGAGAGTTAGTGTTAAGGTTTTTGCTAGGCTTTGGTGTTAGGGTTAGGGTTTGTGTTAGGGTTAGGTTTATCATTAGGGCTCAGGGGTTTCAGGTTAATGTTAGGGTTAGGGTTAGGGATAGCATTAGGGTTAGGGTTGTGGGATACGGTTAGGATTTAGGGTGCGGGTTACGGTTAGTTTTCCAGTTAAGGTGAGGGTTTAGGGTAATTGTTACGATTAGGGTTATAGTCAGAGTTAGGGTTTGGTTTAGGATTAGGGTTAGGTGTAGGGTAAGAATTAGGTTTAGGTCCATGTTGAGGGTTAGACTTAGTGTTCTATTTAGGGTAAAGGTTAGGGGTAGGGTTAGGATTAGGTCTAGGGTTAGGATTAGGATTATTTTAGGGTTAGGTTCAGGGCTATTGTAAGTGTTCGGTTTAGGGTTACAGATGGACTAGCGTTATTCTTAGAGTTAGGTTTAAGGTTAGGGTTTGGGTTAGGTCTAGGTTTAGGGTTAAGGTTATGGTTAGTGTTTGGATGAAGTTCAGGATAGGGTGAGGGTTATTTTTCTGGTGAGGGGTAGGGTTTGGGTTTGTGTTCAGGTTAGTGTTAAGGATAGGTTTAGGGTTCGGTGAGGGTTAGGCGTTATGTCTAGGGTCAGCGTTAGGTTAGGTTTAGGGTTAGTGTGAAGTTTAGGTTAAGGGTGAGGGTTATGGTAAGGGTTAGGATTATAGACGGTGTTAGACGTTAGGTTTAGGGTGTTAGGGTTAGGTTTATGGTTAGGGTAGATTTAAGTTTAGGTTTAATATTAGGGTTAGGGTTAGATTTGGGTTACTGTTCGTATTAGGGTTAGGGTTAGGGATAAGTTTGGGGATAGCGTTAGGTTTAGGGTTGGGGATACGGTTAAGGATTAGGGTGAGGGTTAGGGTTAGGTTTACAGTTAAGGCGAGGGTTTAGGGTCATTGTTATGGTTAGGGTTAGAGTTAGAGTTAGGCTTAGGGTTAGGGTGAAGTTTCAGTTAATAGTCAGGGTTAGGCTTAAGGTTAGAGTAGGGTTAAGGTTAGTGTTCGGGTTAGGTATAGCGTTAGGGTTTGGGTAGGGGTAAGGTTAGGGTTAAGGCTAGGTTTACGGTAAAGGGTAGGGCTAGCTTAGGGCTAGATTTAGAGTTAGAGTTAGTGCTAGGGTTTAGGATGATGGTTATGGTCAGGTTTAGAGTTGTTGTTAGGGTTAGGGTAGAGTTAAGGTTAGGGTTAATTTAGGGTTAGAGAAAGGGTTAGGTTTAGGTCTGGGTTAGGTGTAGGATGCGGGGTAGGGTTAGGGTTAGGGGTTCATGGGAGGGTTAGTGTTAAGTTTCCATTAAGCTGATGTTTTAGGGTGTTACTGTTAGGGCTAGGGTTAGCATTAGGTTTAGGGTCAGGGCTAGAGTTAGGGGATAGTTAAGGGTTAGCTTTACTTTCAGGGTTAGGGTTAGCCTTAGGTTTAGGGTGAAGTTTAGGTTAAGGATGAGGGTTAGGGTTAGGGTTAGGCATTTGGGTTAAGGTTAGGGTTAGGTTTAGGATTAGGCTTAGGGTTAGGGTTAGGTGTTTGGGTTAATGTTAGGGTCAGGTTTAGGGTTCGGCTTAGGGTTAGGGCTACAGCTGGGGTAAAGTTTAATTGAAGGGTGAGGGTTGAGCTTAGGGTTAGCGTTAGGGGTTAGGGTTAGAGCTTAGGTTAGGATGAAGTGTAGGGTTAAGGTTAGGTTTAGATTTAGGGTTAGGGTTAGTGTTAGGGTTAAGTCATGTTTAGGTTTAGGGCTAGGTGAAGGTTATAGATAGGGTTAGGTTAAGGGTTGAGGTTAGGTTTAGATGGTAAGATGAGGGTTAGTGCTAGGTTTCCATTTAAGCTGAGTGTGTAGGGTAAGTTTTAGGGTTAGGATTAGGGTTAGAGTTAGGGTTAGGGTCAGGGTTAGTTTTGAGTTTAGAGTTAGGGTTACGTTTATGGTACGGTCAGGGTTAGGGGAGATTTAGTGTTACGTTTAGTTTTAGGGCTAGGGTTACAGAGAAGTTTATGTGAAGCGAGAGGGTTGGGGTTAGGGGTTTGGGTTCAGGTCAGAGTCAGGGTTAGGGTTAGGTTTAGGGTTAGGGTTACGTGTAGTGTTAGTGTTAGTTTTGCTTAGGGTTCGGGTTTGAATGAAGTGAGGGTACGCTTAGCGTTATGCTTTAGGGTGAAATTCTGGTTAAGGGTGAGGGTTCGGCTTAGGGTTAGGGTTAGAGTTAGGGTCAGTGGTTAGGGTTAGGTTTAGGGTTAAGGTTAGTTTTAGGCTAAGGATTAGGATTAGAGTTAGGGTTAAGGGTTACTGTTTCAGTTAGGTTTAGGTTAAGGTTATAATTAGGGTTAAGTTTAGGGTTAGGGTAAGAGTTAGAGTTACATTTACAGTTAAGGTGAGGGTTCTGGGTAAGTGTTACCGTTAAGGTTAGGGTTAGGGCTAGGGTTAGGGTTAGAGTTAAGGTTAAGGGTTAGGGTTAGGTTTAAGTTTATGGTAGGCTTAAAGATAGGGTTAAGGTTAGGTTAGGGTTGGGGTTAGGGTCAGGGTTAGAATTAGAATTAGGTTCAGGGCGAGGATTAGGGTCAGAGTTATTGTAAGGGTTAGGTTTCGGGTTACAGGTGGGCCAAGGTTAAGGTGAGGGTTAGGTTTATGGGGAGGGTTAGGGTTAAAGTCAGGGTGAGTTTTAGGTTAGGGATAGGGTGAAGTTTAAGATAGGGTGAGGGTTAGGGTTATGGCTAAGGTTTGGGCTTGTTTTCAGGTTAGTGTTAAGGTTATGTTCAGGGTTAGGGTTACGTTCAGGGGTTGTGTTCAGTTTTAGGGTTAGGGTTAGATTTAAGGTTAGGGTTAAGTTTAGTGTTACGTTTAGGGTTAGGGTCATGGTTGTGTTAGGCTTTGTGGTTGGGGTGAGGGTTAGTTTTAGGGTTAGGGTTGGTTAGGGTTATGAAAAGGCGTTAGGGGTTAGAGGTGTAGTTTAGGGTTAGGGTTTGGGTGAGGGTTCCGGTTAGGCCTTGCGGTTCTGGTCATGGTTAGGTTTGGTTTAGGCTTAGGGTTAGGTGCATGATTCGGTTTCGGGTTAGTGTTAGAGTTAGGGTGAGAGTTAGTGTTAAGGTTTTTGCTAGGCTTTGGTGTTAGGGTTAGGGTTTGTGTTAGGGTTAGGTTTATCATTAGGGCTCAGGGGTTTCAGGTTAATGTTAGGGTTAGGGTTAGGGCTAGCATTAGGGTTAGGGTTGTGGGATACGGTTAGGATTTAGGGTGCGGGTTACGGTTAGTTTTACAGTTAAGGTGAGGGTTTAGGGTAATTGTTACGATTAGGGTTATAGTCAGAGTTAGCGTTTGGTTTAGGATTAGGGTTAGGTGTAGGGTAAGAATTAGGTTTAGGTCCATGTTGAGGGTTAGACTTAGTGTTCTATTTAGGGTAAAGGTTAGGGGTAGGGTTAGGATTAGGTCTAGGGTTAGGATTAGGATTATTTTAGGGTTAGGTTCAGGGCTATTGTAAGTGTTCGGTTTAGGGTTACAGATGGACTAGCGTTATTCTTAGAGTTAGGTTTAAGGTTAGGGTTTGGGTTAGGTCTAGGTTTAGGGTTAAGGTTATGGTTAGTGTTCGGATGAAGTTCAGGATAGGGTGAGGGTTATTTTTCTGGTGAGGGCTAGGGTTTGGGTTTGTGTTCAGGTTAGTGTTAAGGATAGGTTTAGGGTTCGGTGAGGGTTAGGCGTTATGTCTAGGGTCAGCGTTAGGTTAGGTTTAGGGTTAGTGTGAAGTTTAGGTTAAGGGTGAGGGTTATGGTAAGGGTTAGGATTATAGACGGTGTTAGACGTTAGGTTTAGGGTGTTAGGGTTAGGTTTATGGTTAGGGTAGATTTAAGTTTAGGTTTAATATTAGGGTTAGGGTTAGATTTGGGTTACTGTTCGTATTAGGGTTAGGGTTAGGGATAAGTTTGGGGATAGCGTTAGGTTTAGGGTTGGGGATACGGTTAAGGATTAGGGTGAGGGTTAGGGTTAGGTTTACAGTTAAGGCGAGGGTTTAGGGTAATTGTTATGGTTAGGGTTAGAGTTAGAGTTAGGCTTAGGGTTAGGGTGAAGTTTCAGTTAATAGTCAGGGTTAGGCTTAAGGTTAGAGTAGGGTTAAGGTTAGTGTTCGGGTTAGGTATAGCGTTAGGGTTTGGGTAGGGGTAAGGTTAGGGTTAAGGCTAGGTTTACGGTAAAGGGTAGGGCTAGCTTAGGGTTAGATTTAGAGTTGGAGTTAGTGCTAGGGTTTAGGATGATGGTTATGGTCAGGTTCAGAGTTGTTGTTAGGGTTAGGGTAGAGTTAAGGTTAGGGTTAATTTAGGGTTAGAGAAAGGGTTAGGTTTAGGTCTGGGTTAGGTGTAGGATGTGGGGTAGGGTTAGGGTTAGGGGTTCATGGGAGGGTTAGTGTTAAGTTTCCATTAAGCTGATGTTTTAGGGTGTTACTGTTAGGGCTAGGGTTAGCATTAGGTTTAGGGTCAGGGCTAGAGTTAGGGGATAGTTAAGGGTTAGCTTTACTTTCAGGGTTAGGGTTAGCCTTAGGTTTAGGGTGAAGTTTAGGTTAAGGATGAGGGTTAGGGTTAGGGTTAGGCATTTGGGTTAAGGTTAGGGTTAGGTTTAGGATTAGGCTTAGGGTTAGGGTTAGGTGTTTGGGTTAATGTTAGGGTCAGGTTTAGGGTTCGGCTTAGGGTTAGGGCTACAGCTGGGGTAAAGTTTAATTGAAGGGTGAGGGTTGAGCTTAGGGTTAGCGTTAGGGGTTAGGGTTAGAGCTTAGGTTAGGATGAAGTGTAGGGTTAAGGTTAGGTTTAGATTTAGGGTTAGGGTTAGTGTTAGGGTTAAGTCATGTTTAGGTTTAGGGCTAGGTGAAGGTTATAGATAGGGTTAGGTTAAGGGTTGAGGTTAGGTTTAGATGGTAAGATGAGGGTTAGTGCTAGGTTTCCATTGAAGCTGAGTGTGTAGGGTAAGTTTTAGGGTTAGGATTAGGGTTAGAGTTAGGGTTAGGGTTAGGGTCAGGGTTAGTTTTGAGTTTAGAGTTAGGGTTACGTTTATGGTACGGTCAGGGTTAGGGGAGATTTAGTGTTACGTTTAGTTTTAGGGCTAGGGTTACAGAGAAGTTTATGTAAAGCGAGAGGGTTGGGGTTAGGGGTTTGGGTTCAGGTCAGAGTCAGGGTTAGGGTTAGGTTTAGGGTTAGGGTTACGTGTAGTGTTAGTGTTAGTTTTGCTTAGGGTTCGGGTTTGAATGAAGTGAGGGTACGCTTAGCGTTATGCTTTAGGGTGAAATTCTGGTTAAGGGTGAGGGTTCGGCTCAGGGTTAGGGTTAGAGTTAGGGTCAGTGGTTAGGGTTAGGTTTAGGGTTAAGGTTAGTTTTAGGCTAAGGATTAGGATTAGAGTTAGGGTTAAGGGTTACTGTTTCAGTTAGGTTTAGGTTAAGGTTATAATTAGGGTTAAGTTTAGGGTTAGGGTAAGAGTTAGAGTTACATTTACAGTTAAGGTGAGGGTTCTGGGTAAGTGTTACCGTTAAGGTTAGGGTTAGGGCTAGGGTTAGGGTTAGAGTTAAGGTTAAGGGTTAGGGTTAGGTTTAAGTTTATGGTAGGCTTAAAGATAGGGTTAAGGTTAGGTTAGGGTTAGGGTTAGGGTCAGGGTTAGAATTAGAATTAGGTTCAGGGCGAGGATTAGGGTCAGAGTTATTGTAAGGGTTAGGTTTCGGGTTACAGGTGGGCCAAGGTTAAGGTGAGGGTTAGGTTTATGGGGAGGGTTAGGGTTAAAGTCAGGGTGAGTTTTAGGTTAGGGATAGGGTGAAGTTTAAGATAGGGTGAGGGTTAGGGTTATGGCTAAGGTTTGGGCTTGTTTTCAGGTTAGTGTTAAGGTTATGTTCAGGGTTAGGGTTACGTTCAGGGCATAGAGAGATAGTATTGGTTAGGGTTAGATTTAAGGTTAGGGTTAAGTTTAGTGTTACGTTTAGGGTTAGGGTCATGGTTGTGCTAGGCTTTGTGGTTGGGGTGAGGGTTAGTTTTAGGGTTAGGGTTGGTTAGGGTTAGGATTATCGTTATGATAAGGCGTTAGGGGTTAGAGGTGTAGTTTAGGGTTAGGGTTTGGGTGAGGGTTCCGGTTAGGCCTTGCGGTTCTGGTCATGGTTAGGTTTGGTTTAGGCTTAGGGTTAGGTGCATGATTCGGTTTCGGGTTAGTGTTAGAGTTAGGGTGAGAGTTAGTGTTAAGGTTTTTGCTAGGCTTTGGTGTTAGGGTTAGGGTTTGTGTTAGGGTTAGGTTTATCATTAGGGCTCAGGGGTTTCAGGTTAATGTTAGGGTTAGGGTTAGGGATAGCATTAGGGTTAGGGTTGTGGGATACGGTTAGGATTTAGGGTGCGGGTTACGGTTAGTTTTACAGTTAAGGTGAGGGTTTAGGGTAATTGTTACGATTAGGGTTATAGTCAGAGTTAGGGTTTGGTTTAGGATTAGGGTTAGGTGTAGGGTAAGAATTAGGTTTAGGTCCATGTTGAGGGTTAGACTTAGTGTTCTATTTAGGGTCAGGGTTAGGGGTAGGGTTAGGATTAGGTCTAGGGTTAGGATTAGGATTATTTTAGGGTTAGGTTCAGGGCTATTGTAAGTGTTCGGTTTAGGGTTACAGATGGACTAGCGTTATTCTTAGAGTTAGGTTTAAGGTTAGGGCTTGGGTTAGGTCTAGGTTTAGGGTTAAGGTTATGGTTAGTGTTTGGATGAAGTTCAGGATAGGGTGAGGGTTATTTTTATGGTGAGGGCTAGGGTTTGGGTTTGTGTTCAGGTTAGTGTTAAGGATAGGTTTAGGGTTCGGTGAGGGTTAGGCGTTATGTCTAGGGTCAGCGTTAGGTTAGGTTTAGGGTTAGTGTGAAGTTTAGGTTAAGGGTGAGGGTTATGGTAAGGGTTAGGATTATAGACGGTGTTAGACGTTAGGTTTAGGGTGTTAGGGTTAGGTTTATGGTTAGGGTAGATTTAAGTTTAGGTTTAATATTAGGGTTAGGGTTAGATTTGGGTTACTGTTCGTATTAGGGTTAGGGTTAGGGATAAGTTTGGGGATAGCGTTAGGTTTAGGGTTGGGGATACGGTTAAGGATTAGGGTGAGGGTTAGGGTTAGGTTTACAGTTAAGGCGAGGGTTTAGGGTAATTGTTATGGTTAGGGTTAGAGTTAGAGTTAGGCTTAGGGTTAGGGTGAAGTTTCAGTTAATAGTCAGGGTTAGGCTTAAGGTTAGAGTAGGGTTAAGGTTAGTGTTCGGGTTAGGTATAGCGTTAGGGTTTGGGTAGGGGTAAGGTTAGGGTTAAGGCTAGGTTTACGGTAAAGGGTAGGGCTAGCTTAGGGTTAGATTTAGAGTTGGAGTTAGTGCTAGGGTTTAGGATGATGGTTATGGTCAGGTTTAGAGTTGTTGTTAGAGTTAGGGTAGAGTTAAGGTTAGGGTTAATTTAGGGTTAGAGAAAGGGTTAGGTTTAGGTCTGGGTTAGGTGTAGGATGCGGGGTAGGGTTAGGGTTAGGGGTTCATGGGAGGGTTAGTGTTAAGTTTCCATTAAGCTGATGTTTTAGGGTGTTACTGTTAGGGCTAGGGTTAGCATTAGGTTTAGGGTCAGGGCTAGAGTTAGGGGATAGTTAAGGGTTAGCTTTACTTTCAGGGTTAGGGTTAGCCTTAGGTTTAGGGTGAAGTTTAGGTTAAGGATGAGGGTTAGGGTTAGGGTTAGGCATTTGGGTTAAGGTTAGGGTTAGGTTTAGGATTAGGCTTAGGGTTAGGGTTAGGTGTTTGGGTTAATGTTAGGGTCAGGTTTAGGGTTCGGCTTAGGGTTAGGGCTACAGCTGGGGTAAAGTTTAATTGAAGGGTGAGGGTTGAGCTTAGGGTTAGCGTTAGGGGTTAGGGTTAGAGCTTAGGTTAGGATGAAGTGTAGGGTTAAGGTTAGGTTTAGATTTAGGGTTAGGGTTAGTGTTAGGGTTAAGTCATGTTTAGGTTTAGGGCTAGGTGAAGGTTATAGATAGGGTTAGGTTAAGGGTTGAGGTTAGGTTTAGATGGTAAGATGAGGGTTAGTGCTAGGTTTCCATTGAAGCTGAGTGTGTAGGGTAAGTTTTAGGGTTAGGATTAGGGTTAGAGTTAGGGTTAGGGTTAGGGTCAGGGTTAGTTTTGAGTTTAGAGTTAGGGTTACGTTTATGGTACGGTCAGGGTTAGGGGAGATTTAGTGTTACGTTTAGTTTTAGGGCTAGGGTTACAGAGAAGTTTATGTAAAGCGAGAGGGTTGGGGTTAGGGGTTTGGGTTCAGGTCAGAGTCAGGGTTAGGGTTAGGTTTAGGGTTAGGGTTACGTGTAGTGTTAGTGTTAGTTTTGCTTAGGGTTCGGGTTTGAATGAAGTGAGGGTACGCTTAGCGTTATGCTTTAGGGTGAAATTCTGGTTAAGGGTGAGGGTTCGGCTCAGGGTTAGGGTTAGAGTTAGGGTCAGTGGTTAGGGTTAGGTTTAGGGTTAAGGTTAGTTTTAGGCTAAGGATTAGGATTAGAGTTAGGGTTAAGGGTTACTGTTTCAGTTAGGTTTAGGTTAAGGTTATAATTAGGGTTAAGTTTAGGGTTAGGGTAAGAGTTAGAGTTACATTTACAGTTAAGGTGAGGGTTCTGGGTAAGTGTTACCGTTAAGGTTAGGGTTAGGGCTAGGGTTAGGGTTAGAGTTAAGGTTAAGGGTTAGGGTTAGGTTTAAGTTTATGGTAGGCTTAAAGATAGGGTTAAGGTTAGGTTAGGGTTAGGGTTAGGGTCAGGGTTAGAATTAGAATTAGGTTCAGGGCGAGGAGTAGGGTCAGAGTTATTGTAAGGGTTAGGTTTCGGGTTACAGGTGGGCCAAGGTTAAGGTGAGGGTTAGGTTTATGGGGAGGGTTAGGGTTAAAGTCAGGGTGAGTTTTAGGTTAGGGATAGGGTGAAGTTTAAGATAGGGTGAGGGTTAGGGTTATGGCTAAGGTTTGGGCTTGTTTTCAGGTTAGTGTTAAGGTTATGTTCAGGGTTAGGGTTACGTTCAGGGGTTGTGTTCAGTTTTAGGGTTAGGGTTAGATTTAAGGTTAGGGTTAAGTTTAGTGTTACGTTTAGGGTTAGGGTCATGGTTGTGCTAGGCTTTGTGGTTGGGGTGAGGGTTAGTTTTAGGGTTAGGGTTGGTTAGGGTTAGGATTATCGTTATGATAAGGCGTTAGGGGTTAGAGGTGTAGTTTAGGGTTAGGGTTTGGGTGAGGGTTCCGGTTAGGCCTTGCGGTTCTGCTCATGGTTAGGTTTGGTTTAGGCTTAGGGTTAGGTGCATGATTCGGTTTCGGGTTAGTGTTAGAGTTAGGGTGAGAGTTAGTGTTAAGGTTTTTGCTAGGCTTTGGTGTTAGGGTTAGGGTTTGTGTTAGGGTTAGGTTTATCATTAGGGCTCAGGGGTTTCAGGTTAATGTTAGGGTTAGGGTTAGGGATAGCATTAGGGTTAGGGTTGTGGGATACGGTTAGGATTTAGGGTGCGGGTTACGGTTAGTTTTCCAGTTAAGGTGAGGGTTTAGGGTAATTGTTACGATTAGGGTTATAGTCAGAGTTAGGGTTTGGTTTAGGATTAGGGTTAGGTGTAGGGTAAGAATTAGGTTTAGGTCCATGTTGAGGGTTAGACTTAGTGTTCTATTTAGGGTAAAGGTTAGGGGTAGGGTTAGGATTAGGTCTAGGGTTAGGATTAGGATTATTTTAGGGTTAGGTTCAGGGCTATTGTAAGTGTTCGGTTTAGGGTTACAGATGGACTAGCGTTATTCTTAGAGTTAGGTTTAAGGTTAGGGTTTGGGTTAGGTCTAGGTTTAGGGTTAAGGTTATGGTTAGTGTTTGGATGAAGTTCAGGATAGGGTGAGGGTTATTTTTATGGTGAGGGCTAGGGTTTGGGTTTGTGTGCAGGTTAGTGTTAAGGATAGGTTTAGGGTTCGGTGAGGGTTAGGCGTTATGTCTAGGGTCAGCGTTAGGTTAGGTTTAGGGTTAGTGTGAAGTTTAGGTTAAGGGTGAGGGTTATGGTAAGGGTTAGGATTATAGACGGTGTTAGACGTTAGGTTTAGGGTGTTAGGGTTAGGTTTATGGTTAGGGTAGATTTAAGTTTAGGTTTAATATTAGGGTTAGGGTTAGATTTGGGTTACTGTTCGTATTAGGGTTAGGGTTAGGGATAAGTTTGGGGGTAGCGTTAGGTTTAGGGTTGGGGATACGGTTAAGGATTAGGGTGAGGGTTAGGGTTAGGTTTACAGTTAAGGCGAGGGTTTAGGGTAATTGTTATGGTTAGGGTTAGAGTTAGAGTTAGGCTTAGGGTTAGGGTGAAGTTTCAGTTAATAGTCAGGGTTAGGCTTAAGCATAGAGAGATAGTATTGTTAGTGTTCGGGTTAGATATAGCGTTAGGGTTTGGGTAGGGGTAAGGTTAGGGTTAAGGCTAGGTTTACGGTAAAGGGTAGGGCTAGCTTAGGGCTAGATTTAGAGTTAGAGTTAGTGCTAGGGTTTAGGATGATGGTTATGGTCAGGTTTAGAGTTGTTGTTAGGGTTAGGGTAGAGTTAAGGTTAGGGTTAATTTAGGGTTAGAGAAAGGGTTAGGTTTAGGTCTGGGTTAGGTGTAGGATGCGGGGTAGGGTTAGGGTTAGGGGTTCATGGGAGGGTTAGTGTTAAGTTTCCATTAAGCTGATGTTTTAGGGTGTTACTGTTAGGGCTAGGGTTAGCATTAGGTTTAGGGTCAGGGCTAGAGTTAGGGGATAGTTAAGGGTTAGCTTTACTTTCAGGGTTAGGGTTAGCCTTAGGTTTAGGGTGAAGTTTAGGTTAAGGATGAGGGTTAGGGTTAGGGTTAGGCATTTGGGTTAAGGTTAGGGTTAGGTTTAGGATTAGGCTTAGGGTTAGGGTTAGGTGTTTGGGTTAATGTTAGGGTCAGGTTTAGGGTTCGGCTTAGGGTTAGGGCTACAGCTGGGGTAAAGTTTAATTGAAGGGTGAGGGTTGAGCTTAGGGTTAGCGTTAGGGGTTAGGGTTAGAGCTTAGGTTAGGATGAAGTGTAGGGTTAAGGTTAGGTTTAGATTTAGGGTTAGGGTTAGTGTTAGGGTTAAGTCATGTTTAGGTTTAGGGCTAGGTGAAGGTTATAGATAGGGTTAGGTTAAGGGTTGAGGTTAGGTTTAGATGGTAAGATGAGGGTTAGTGCTAGGTTTCCATTTAAGCTGAGTGTGTAGGGTAAGTTTTAGGGTTAGGATTAGGGTTAGAGATAGGGTTAGGGTTAGGGTCAGGGTTAGTTTTGAGTTTAGAGTTAGGGTTACGTTTATGGTACGGTCAGGGTTAGGGGAGATTTAGTGTTACGTTTAGTTTTAGGGCTAGGGTTACAGAGAAGTTTATGTAAAGCGAGAGGGTTGGGGTTAGGGGTTTGGGTTCAGGTCAGAGTCAGGGTTAGGGTTAGGTTTAGGGTTAGGGTTACGTGTAGTGTTAGTGTTAGTTTTGCTTAGGGTTCGGGTTTGAATGAAGTGAGGGTACGCTTAGCGTTATGCTTTAGGGTGAAATTCTGGTTAAGGGTGAGGGTTCGGCTCAGGGTTAGGGTTAGAGTTAGGGTCAGTGGTTAGGGTTAGGTTTAGGGTTAAGGTTAGTTTTAGGCTAAGGATTAGGATTAGAGTTAGGGTTAAGGGTTACTGTTTCAGTTAGGTTTAGGTTAAGGTTATAATTAGGGTTAAGTTTAGGGTTAGGGTAAGAGTTAGAGTTACATTTACAGTTAAGGTGAGGGTTCTGGGTAAGTGTTACCGTTAAGGTTAGGGTTAGGGCTAGGGTTAGGGTTAGAGTTAAGGTTAAGGGTTAGGGTTAGGTTTAAGTTTATGGTAGGCTTAAAGATAGGGTTAAGGTTAGGTTAGGGTTAGGGTTAGGGTCAGGGTTAGAATTAGAATTAGGTTCAGGGCGAGGATTAGGGTCAGAGTTATTGTAAGGGTTAGGTTTCGGGTTACAGGTGGGCCAAGGTTAAGGTGAGGGTTAGGTTTATGGGGAGGGTTAGGGTTAAAGTCAGGGTGAGTTTTAGGTTAGGGATAGGGTGAAGATTAAGATAGGGTGAGGGTTAGGGTTATGGCTAAGGTTTGGGCTTGTTTTCAGGTTAGTGTTAAGGTTATGTTCAGGGTTAGGGTTACGTTCAGGGGTTGTGTTCAGTTTTAGGGTTAGGGTTAGATTTAAGGTTAGGGTTAAGTTTAGTGTTACGTTTAGGGTTAGGGTCATGGTTGTGTTAGGCTTTGTGGTTGGGGTGAGGGTTAGTTTTAGTGTTAGGGTTGGTTAGGGTTAGGATTATCGTTATGATAAGGCGTTAGGGGTTAGAGGTGTAGTTTAGGGTTAGGGTTTGGGTGAGGGTTCCGGTTAGGCCTTGCGGTTCTGGTCATGGTTAGGTTTGGTTTAGGCTTAGGGTTAGGTGCATGATTCGGTTTCGGGTTAGTGTTAGAGTTAGGGTGAGAGTTAGTGTTAAGGTTTTTTCTAGGCTTTGGTGTTAGGGTTAGGGTTTGTGTTAGGGTTAGGTTTATCATTAGGGCTCAGGGGTTTCAGGTTAATGTTAGGGTTAGGGTTAGGGATAGCATTAGGGTTAGGGTTGTGGGATACGGTTAGGATTTAGGGTGCGGGTTACGGTTAGTTTTCCAGTTAAGGTGAGGGTTTAGGGTAATTGTTACGATTAGGGTTATAGTCAGAGTTAGGGTTTGGTTTAGGATTAGGGTTAGGTGTAGGGTAAGAATTAGGTTTAGGTCCATGTTGAGGGTTAGACTTAGTGTTCTATTTAGGGTAAAGGTTGGGGTAGGGTTAGGATTAGGTCTAGGGTTAGGATTAGGATTATTTTAGGGTTAGGTTCAGGGCTATTGTAAGTGTTCGGTTTAGGGTTACAGATGGACTAGCGTTATTCTTAGAGTTAGGTTTAAGGTTAGGGTTTGGGTTAGGTCTAGGTTTAGGGTTAAGGTTATGGTTAGTGTTTGGATGAAGTTCAGGATAGGGTGAGGGTTATTTTTATGGTGAGGGCTAGGGTTTGGGTTTGTGTGCAGGTTAGTGTTAAGGATAGGTTTAGGGTTCGGTGAGGGTTAGGCGTTATGTCTAGGGTCAGCGTTAGGTTAGGTTTAGGGTTAGTGTGAAGTTTAGGTTAAGGGTGAGGGTTATGGTAAGGGTTAGGATTATAGACGGTGTTAGACGTTAGGTTTAGGGTGTTAGGGTTAGGTTTATGGTTAGGGTAGATTTAAGTTTAGGTTTAATATTAGGGTTAGGGTTAGATTTGGGTTACTGTTCGTATTAGGGTTAGGGTTAGGGATAAGTTTGGGGGTAGCGTTAGGTTTAGGGTTGGGGATACGGTTAAGGATTAGGGTGAGGGTTAGGGTTAGGTTTACAGTTAAGGCGAGGGTTTAGGGTAATTGTTATGGTTAGGGTTAGAGTTAGAGTTAGGCTTAGGGTTAGGGTGAAGTTTCAGTTAATAGTCAGGGTTAGGCTTAAGGTTAGAGTAGGGTTAAGGTTAGTGTTCGGGTTAGATATAGCGTTAGGGTTTGGGTAGGGGTAAGGTTAGGGTTAAGGCTAGGTTTACGGTAAAGGGTAGGGCTAGCTTAGGGCTAGATTTAGAGTTAGAGTTAGTGCTAGGGTTTAGGATGATGGTTATGGTCAGGTTTAGAGTTGTTGTTAGGGTTAGGGTAGAGTTAAGGTTAGGGTTAATTTAGGGTTAGAGAAAGGGTTAGGTTTAGGTCTGGGTTAGGTGTAGGATGCGGGGTAGGGTTAGGGTTAGGGGTTCATGGGAGGGTTAGTGTTAAGTTTCCATTAAGCTGATGTTTTAGGGTGTTACTGTTAGGGCTAGGGTTAGCATTAGGTTTAGGGTCAGGGCTAGAGTTAGGGGATAGTTAAGGGTTAGCTTTACTTTCAGGGTTAGGGTTAGCCTTAGGTTTAGGGTGAAGTTTAGGTTAAGGATGAGGGTTAGGGTTAGGGTTAGGCATTTGGGTTAAGGTTAGGGTTAGGTTTAGGATTAGGCTTAGGGTTAGGGTTAGGTGTTTGGGTTAATGTTAGGGTCAGGTTTAGGGTTCGGCTTAGGGTTAGGGCTACAGCTGGGGTAAAGTTTAATTGAAGGGTGAGGGTTGAGCTTAGGGTTAGCGTTAGGGGTTAGGGTTAGAGCTTAGGTTAGGATGAAGTGTAGGGTTAAGGTTAGGTTTAGATTTAGGGTTAGGGTTAGTGTTAGGGTTAAGTCATGTTTAGGTTTAGGGCTAGGTGAAGGTTATAGATAGGGTTAGGTTAAGGGTTGAGGTTAGGTTTAGATGGTAAGATGAGGGTTAGTGCTAGGTTTCCATTTAAGCTGAGTGTGTAGGGTAAGTTTTAGGGTTAGGATTAGGGTTAGAGATAGGGTTAGGGTTAGGGTCAGGGTTAGTTTTGAGTTTAGAGTTAGGGTTACGTTTATGGTACGGTCAGGGTTAGGGGAGATTTAGTGTTACGTTTAGTTTTAGGGCTAGGGTTACAGAGAAGTTTATGTAAAGCGAGAGGGTTGGGGTTAGGGGTTTGGGTTCAGGTCAGAGTCAGGGTTAGGGTTAGGTTTAGGGTTAGGGTTACGTGTAGTGTTAGTGTTAGTTTTGCTTAGGGTTCGGGTTTGAATGAAGTGAGGGTACGCTTAGCGTTATGCTTTAGGGTGAAATTCTGGTTAAGGGTGAGGGTTCGGCTCAGGGTTAGGGTTAGAGTTAGGGTCAGTGGTTAGGGTTAGGTTTAGGGTTAAGGTTAGTTTTAGGCTAAGGATTAGGATTAGAGTTAGGGTTAAGGGTTACTGTTTCAGTTAGGTTTAGGTTAAGGTTATAATTAGGGTTAAGTTTAGGGTTAGGGTAAGAGTTAGAGTTACATTTACAGTTAAGGTGAGGGTTCTGGGTAAGTGTTACCGTTAAGGTTAGGGTTAGGGCTAGGGTTAGGGTTAGAGTTAAGGTTAAGGGTTAGGGTTAGGTTTAAGTTTATGGTAGGCTTAAAGATAGGGTTAAGGTTAGGTTAGGGTTAGGGTTAGGGTCAGGGTTAGAATTAGAATTAGGTTCAGGGCGAGGATTAGGGTCAGAGTTATTGTAAGGGTTAGGTTTCGGGTTACAGGTGGGCCAAGGTTAAGGTGAGGGTTAGGTTTATGGGGAGGGTTAGGGTTAAAGTCAGGGTGAGTTTTAGGTTAGGGATAGGGTGAAGTTTAAGATAGGGTGAGGGTTAGGGTTATGGCTAAGGTTTGGGCTTGTTTTCAGGTTAGTGTTAAGGTTATGTTCAGGGTTAGGGTTACGTTCAGGGGTTGTGTTCAGTTTTAGGGTTAGGGTTAGATTTAAGGTTAGGGTTAAGTTTAGTGTTACGTTTAGGGTTAGGGTCATGGTTGTGCTAGGCTTTGTGGTTGGGGTGAGGGTTAGTTTTAGGGTTAGGGTTGGTTAGGGTTAGGATTATCGTTATGATAAGGCGTTAGGGGTTAGAGGTGTAGTTTAGGGTTAGGGTTTGGGTGAGGGTTCCGGTTAGGCCTTGCGGTTCTGGTCATGGTTAGGTTTGGTTTAGGCTTAGGGTTAGGTGCATGATTCGGTTTCGGGTTAGTGTTAGAGTTAGGGTGAGAGTTAGTGTTAAGGTTTTTGCTAGGCTTTGGTGTTAGGGTTAGGGTTTGTGTTAGGGTTAGGTTTATCATTAGGGCTCAGGGGTTTCAGGTTAATGTTAGGGTTAGGGTTAGGGATAGCATTAGGGTTAGGGTTGTGGGATACGGTTAGGATTTAGGGTGCGGGTTACGGTTAGTTTTACAGTTAAGGTGAGGGTTTAGGGTAATTGTTACGATTAGGGTTATAGTCAGAGTTAGGGTTTGGTTTAGGATTAGGGTTAGGTGTAGGGTAAGAATTAGGTTTAGGTCCATGTTGAGGGTTAGACTTAGTGTTCTATTTAGGGTCAGGGTTAGGGGTAGGGTTAGGATTAGGTCTAGGGTTAGGATTAGGATTATTTTAGGGTTAGGTTCAGGGCTATTGTAAGTGTTCGGTTTAGGGTTACAGATGGACTAGCGTTATTCTTAGAGTTAGGTTTAAGGTTAGGGCTTGGGTTAGGTCTAGGTTTAGGGTTAAGGTTATGGTTAGTGTTTGGATGAAGTTCAGGATAGGGTGAGGGTTATTTTTATGGTGAGGGCTAGGGTTTGGGTTTGTGTTCAGGTTAGTGTTAAGGATAGGTTTAGGGTTCGGTGAGGGTTAGGCGTTATGTCTAGGGTCAGCGTTAGGTTAGGTTTAGGGTTAGTGTGAAGTTTAGGTTAAGGGTGAGGGTTCATAGAGAGATAGTATTTATAGACGGTGTTAGACGTTAGGTTTAGGGTGTTAGGGTTAGGTTTATGGTTAGGGTAGATTTAAGTTTAGGTTTAATATTAGGGTTAGGGTTAGATTTGGGTTACTGTTCGTATTAGGGTTAGGGTTAGGGATAAGTTTGGGGATAGCGTTAGGTTTAGGGTTGGGGATACGGTTAAGGATTAGGGTGAGGGTTAGGGTTAGGTTTACAGTTAAGGCGAGGGTTTAGGGTAATTGTTATGGTTAGGGTTAGAGTTAGAGTTAGGCTTAGGGTTAGGGTGAAGTTTCAGTTAATAGTCAGGGTTAGGCTTAAGGTTAGAGTAGGGTTAAGGTTAGTGTTCGGGTTAGGTATAGCGTTAGGGTTTGGGTAGGGGTAAGGTTAGGGTTAAGGCTAGGTTTACGGTAAAGGGTAGGGCTAGCTTAGGGTTAGATTTAGAGTTGGAGTTAGTGCTAGGGTTTAGGATGATGGTTATGGTCAGGTTTAGAGTTGTTGTTAGAGTTAGGGTAGAGTTAAGGTTAGGGTTAATTTAGGGTTAGAGAAAGGGTTAGGTTTAGGTCTGGGTTAGGTGTAGGATGCGGGGTAGGGTTAGGGTTAGGGGTTCATGGGAGGGTTAGTGTTAAGTTTCCATTAAGCTGATGTTTTAGGGTGTTACTGTTAGGGCTAGGGTTAGCATTAGGTTTAGGGTCAGGGCTAGAGTTAGGGGATAGTTAAGGGTTAGCTTTACTTTCAGGGTTAGGGTTAGCCTTAGGTTTAGGGTGAAGTTTAGGTTAAGGATGAGGGTTAGGGTTAGGGTTAGGCATTTGGGTTAAGGTTAGGGTTAGGTTTAGGATTAGGCTTAGGGTTAGGGTTAGGTGTTTGGGTTAATGTTAGGGTCAGGTTTAGGGTTCGGCTTAGGGTTAGGGCTACAGCTGGGGTAAAGTTTAATTGAAGGGTGAGGGTTGAGCTTAGGGTTAGCGTTAGGGGTTAGGGTTAGAGCTTAGGTTAGGATGAAGTGTAGGGTTAAGGTTAGGTTTAGATTTAGGGTTAGGGTTAGTGTTAGGGTTAAGTCATGTTTAGGTTTAGGGCTAGGTGAAGGTTATAGATAGGGTTAGGTTAAGGGTTGAGGTTAGGTTTAGATGGTAAGATGAGGGTTAGTGCTAGGTTTCCATTGAAGCTGAGTGTGTAGGGTAAGTTTTAGGGTTAGGATTAGGGTTAGAGTTAGGGTTAGGGTTAGGGTCAGGGTTAGTTTTGAGTTTAGAGTTAGGGTTACGTTTATGGTACGGTCAGGGTTAGGGGAGATTTAGTGTTACGTTTAGTTTTAGGGCTAGGGTTACAGAGAAGTTTATGTAAAGCGAGAGGGTTGGGGTTAGGGGTTTGGGTTCAGGTCAGAGTCAGGGTTAGGGTTAGGTTTAGGGTTAGGGTTACGTGTAGTGTTAGTGTTAGTTTTGCTTAGGGTTCGGGTTTGAATGAAGTGAGGGTACGCTTAGCGTTATGCTTTAGGGTGAAATTCTGGTTAAGGGTGAGGGTTCGGCTCAGGGTTAGGGTTAGAGTTAGGGTCAGTGGTTAGGGTTAGGTTTAGGGTTAAGGTTAGTTTTAGGCTAAGGATTAGGATTAGAGTTAGGGTTAAGGGTTACTGTTTCAGTTAGGTTTAGGTTAAGGTTATAATTAGGGTTAAGTTTAGGGTTAGGGTAAGAGTTAGAGTTACATTTACAGTTAAGGTGAGGGTTCTGGGTAAGTGTTACCGTTAAGGTTAGGGTTAGGGCTAGGGTTAGGGTTAGAGTTAAGGTTAAGGGTTAGGGTTAGGTTTAAGTTTATGGTAGGCTTAAAGATAGGGTTAAGGTTAGGTTAGGGTTAGGGTTAGGGTCAGGGTTAGAATTAGAATTAGGTTCAGGGCGAGGAGTAGGGTCAGAGTTATTGTAAGGGTTAGGTTTCGGGTTACAGGTGGGCCAAGGTTAAGGTGAGGGTTAGGTTTATGGGGAGGGTTAGGGTTAAAGTCAGGGTGAGTTTTAGGTTAGGGATAGGGTGAAGTTTAAGATAGGGTGAGGGTTAGGGTTATGGCTAAGGTTTGGGCTTGTTTTCAGGTTAGTGTTAAGGTTATGTTCAGGGTTAGGGTTACGTTCAGGGGTTGTGTTCAGTTTTAGGGTTAGGGTTAGATTTAAGGTTAGGGTTAAGTTTAGTGTTACGTTTAGGGTTAGGGTCATGGTTGTGCTAGGCTTTGTGGTTGGGGTGAGGGTTAGTTTTAGGGTTAGGGTTGGTTAGGGTTAGGATTATCGTTATGATAAGGCGTTAGGGGTTAGAGGTGTAGTTTAGGGTTAGGGTTTGGGTGAGGGTTCCGGTTAGGCCTTGCGGTTCTGGTCATGGTTAGGTTTGGTTTAGGCTTAGGGTTAGGTGCATGATTCGGTTTCGGGTTAGTGTTAGAGTTAGGGTGAGAGTTAGTGTTAAGGTTTTTGCTAGGCTTTGGTGTTAGGGTTAGGGTTTGTGTTAGGGTTAGGTTTATCATTAGGGCTCAGGGGTTTCAGGTTAATGTTAGGGTTAGGGTTAGGGATAGCATTAGGGTTAGGGTTGTGGGATACGGTTAGGATTTAGGGTGCGGGTTACGGTTAGTTTTCCAGTTAAGGTGAGGGTTTAGGGTAATTGTTACGATTAGGGTTATAGTCAGAGTTAGGGTTTGGTTTAGGATTAGGGTTAGGTGTAGGGTAAGAATTAGGTTTAGGTCCATGTTGAGGGTTAGACTTAGTGTTCTATTTAGGGTAAAGGTTAGGGGTAGGGTTAGGATTAGGTCTAGGGTTAGGATTAGGATTATTTTAGGGTTAGGTTCAGGGCTATTGTAAGTGTTCGGTTTAGGGTTACAGATGGACTAGCGTTATTCTTAGAGTTAGGTTTAAGGTTAGGGTTTGGGTTAGGTCTAGGTTTAGGGTTAAGGTTATGGTTAGTGTTTGGATGAAGTTCAGGATAGGGTGAGGGTTATTTTTATGGTGAGGGCTAGGGTTTGGGTTTGTGTGCAGGTTAGTGTTAAGGATAGGTTTAGGGTTCGGTGAGGGTTAGGCGTTATGTCTAGGGTCAGCGTTAGGTTAGGTTTAGGGTTAGTGTGAAGTTTAGGTTAAGGGTGAGGGTTATGGTAAGGGTTAGGATTATAGACGGTGTTAGACGTTAGGTTTAGGGTGTTAGGGTTAGGTTTATGGTTAGGGTAGATTTAAGTTTAGGTTTAATATTAGGGTTAGGGTTAGATTTGGGTTACTGTTCGTATTAGGGTTAGGGTTAGGGATAAGTTTGGGGGTAGCGTTAGGTTTAGGGTTGGGGATACGGTTAAGGATTAGGGTGAGGGTTAGGGTTAGGTTTACAGTTAAGGCGAGGGTTTAGGGTAATTGTTATGGTTAGGGTTAGAGTTAGAGTTAGGCTTAGGGTTAGGGTGAAGTTTCAGTTAATAGTCAGGGTTAGGCTTAAGGTTAGAGTAGGGTTAAGGTTAGTGTTCGGGTTAGATATAGCGTTAGGGTTTGGGTAGGGGTAAGGTTAGGGTTAAGGCTAGGTTTACGGTAAAGGGTAGGGCTAGCTTAGGGCTAGATTTAGAGTTAGAGTTAGTGCTAGGGTTTAGGATGATGGTTATGGTCAGGTTTAGAGTTGTTGTTAGGGTTAGGGTAGAGTTAAGGTTAGGGTTAATTTAGGGTTAGAGAAAGGGTTAGGTTTAGGTCTGGGTTAGGTGTAGGATGCGGGGTAGGGTTAGGGTTAGGGGTTCATGGGAGGGTTAGTGTTAAGTTTCCATTAAGCTGATGTTTTAGGGTGTTACTGTTAGGGCTAGGGTTAGCATTAGGTTTAGGGTCAGGGCTAGAGTTAGGGGATAGTTAAGGGTTAGCTTTACTTTCAGGGTTAGGGTTAGCCTTAGGTTTAGGGTGAAGTTTAGGTTAAGGATGAGGGTTAGGGTTAGGGTTAGGCATTTGGGTTAAGGTTAGGGTTAGGTTTAGGATTAGGCTTAGGGTTAGGGTTAGGTGTTTGGGTTAATGTTAGGGTCAGGTTTAGGGTTCGGCTTAGGGTTAGGGCTACAGCTGGGGTAAAGTTTAATTGAAGGGTGAGGGTTGAGCTTAGGGTTAGCGTTAGGGGTTAGGGTTAGAGCTTAGGTTAGGATGAAGTGTAGGGTTAAGGTTAGGTTTAGATTTAGGGTTAGGGTTAGTGTTAGGGTTAAGTCATGTTTAGGTTTAGGGCTAGGTGAAGGTTATAGATAGGGTTAGGTTAAGGGTTGAGGTTAGGTTTAGATGGTAAGATGAGGGTTAGTGCTAGGTTTCCATTTAAGCTGAGTGTGTAGGGTAAGTTTTAGGGTTAGGATTAGGGTTAGAGATAGGGTTAGGGTTAGGGTCAGGGTTAGTTTTGAGTTTAGAGTTAGGGTTACGTTTATGGTACGGTCAGGGTTAGGGGAGATTTAGTGTTACGTTTAGTTTTAGGGCTAGGGTTACAGAGAAGTTTATGTAAAGCGAGAGGGTTGGGGTTAGGGGTTTGGGTTCAGGTCAGAGTCAGGGTTAGGGTTAGGTTTAGGGTTAGGGTTACGTGTAGTGTTAGTGTTAGTTTTGCTTAGGGTTCGGGTTTGAATGAAGTGAGGGTACGCTTAGCGTTATGCTTTAGGGTGAAATTCTGGTTAAGGGTGAGGGTTCGGCTCAGGGTTAGGGTTAGAGTTAGGGTCAGTGGTTAGGGTTAGGTTTAGGGTTAAGGTTAGTTTTAGGCTAAGGATTAGGATTAGAGTTAGGGTTAAGGGTTACTGTTTCAGTTAGGTTTAGGTTAAGGTTATAATTAGGGTTAAGTTTAGGGTTAGGGTAAGAGTTAGAGTTACATTTACAGTTAAGGTGAGGGTTCTGGGTAAGTGTTACCGTTAAGGTTAGGGTTAGGGCTAGGGTTAGGGTTAGAGTTAAGGTTAAGGGTTAGGGTTAGGTTTAAGTTTATGGTAGGCTTAAAGATAGGGTTAAGGTTAGGTTAGGGTTAGGGTTAGGGTCAGGGTTAGAATTAGAATTAGGTTCAGGGCGAGGATTAGGGTCAGAGTTATTGTAAGGGTTAGGTTTCGGGTTACAGGTGGGCCAAGGTTAAGGTGAGGGTTAGGTTTATGGGGAGGGTTAGGGTTAAAGTCAGGGTGAGTTTTAGGTTAGGGATAGGGTGAAGATTAAGATAGGGTGAGGGTTAGGGTTATGGCTAAGGTTTGGGCTTGTTTTCAGGTTAGTGTTAAGGTTATGTTCAGGGTTAGGGTTACGTTCAGGGGTTGTGTTCAGTTTTAGGGTTAGGGTTAGATTTAAGGTTAGGGTTAAGTTTAGTGTTACGTTTAGGGTTAGGGTCATGGTTGTGTTAGGCTTTGTGGTTGGGGTGAGGGTTAGTTTTAGTGTTAGGGTTGGTTAGGGTTAGGATTATCGTTATGATAAGGCGTTAGGGGTTAGAGGTGTAGTTTAGGGTTAGGGTTTGGGTGAGGGTTCCGGTTAGGCCTTGCGGTTCTGGTCATGGTTAGGTTTGGTTTAGGCTTAGGGTTAGGTGCATGATTCGGTTTCGGGTTAGTGTTAGAGTTAGGGTGAGAGTTAGTGTTAAGGTTTTTTCTAGGCTTTGGTGTTAGGGTTAGGGTTTGTGTTAGGGTTAGGTTTATCATTAGGGCTCAGGGGTTTCAGGTTAATGTTAGGGTTAGGGTTAGGGATAGCATTAGGGTTAGGGTTGTGGGATACGGTTAGGATTTAGGGTGCGGGTTACGGTTAGTTTTCCAGTTAAGGTGAGGGTTTAGGGTAATTGTTACGATTAGGGTTATAGTCAGAGTTAGGGTTTGGTTTAGGATTAGGGTTAGGTGTAGGGTAAGAATTAGGTTTAGGTCCATGTTGAGGGTTAGACTTAGTGTTCTATTTAGGGTAAAGGTTGGGGTAGGGTTAGGATTAGGTCTAGGGTTAGGATTAGGATTATTTTAGGGTTAGGTTCAGGGCTATTGTAAGTGTTCGGTTTAGGGTTACAGATGGACTAGCGTTATTCTTAGAGTTAGGTTTAAGGTTAGGGTTTGGGTTAGGTCTAGGTTTAGGGTTAAGGTTATGGTTAGTGTTTGGATGAAGTTCAGGATAGGGTGAGGGTTATTTTTATGGTGAGGGCTAGGGTTTGGGTTTGTGTGCAGGTTAGTGTTAAGGATAGGTTTAGGGTTCGGTGAGGGTTAGGCGTTATGTCTAGGGTCAGCGTTAGGTTAGGTTTAGGGTTAGTGTGAAGTTTAGGTTAAGGGTGAGGGTTATGGTAAGGGTTAGGATTATAGACGGTGTTAGACGTTAGGTTTAGGGTGTTAGGGTTAGGTTTATGGTTAGGGTAGATTTAAGTTTAGGTTTAATATTAGGGTTAGGGTTAGATTTGGGTTACTGTTCGTATTAGGGTTAGGGTTAGGGATAAGTTTGGGGGTAGCGTTAGGTTTAGGGTTGGGGATACGGTTAAGGATTAGGGTGAGGGTTAGGGTTAGGTTTACAGTTAAGGCGAGGGTTTAGGGTAATTGTTATGGTTAGGGTTAGAGTTAGAGTTAGGCTTAGGGTTAGGGTGAAGTTTCAGTTAATAGTCAGGGTTAGGCTTAAGGTTAGAGTAGGGTTAAGGTTAGTGTTCGGGTTAGATATAGCGTTAGGGTTTGGGTAGGGGTAAGGTTAGGGTTAAGGCTAGGTTTACGGTAAAGGGTAGGGCTAGCTTAGGGCTAGATTTAGAGTTAGAGTTAGTGCTAGGGTTTAGGATGATGGTTATGGTCAGGTTTAGAGTTGTTGTTAGGGTTAGGGTAGAGTTAAGGTTAGGGTTAATTTAGGGTTAGAGAAAGGGTTAGGTTTAGGTCTGGGTTAGGTGTAGGATGCGGGGTAGGGTTAGGGTTAGGGGTTCATGGGAGGGTTAGTGTTAAGTTTCCATTAAGCTGATGTTTTAGGGTGTTACTGTTAGGGCTAGGGTTAGCATTAGGTTTAGGGTCAGGGCTAGAGTTAGGGGATAGTTAAGGGTTAGCTTTACTTTCAGGGTTAGGGTTAGCCTTAGGTTTAGGGTGAAGTTTAGGTTAAGGATGAGGGTTAGGGTTAGGGTTAGGCATTTGGGTTAAGGTTAGGGTTAGGTTTAGGATTAGGCTTAGGGTTAGGGTTAGGTGTTTGGGTTAATGTTAGGGTCAGGTTTAGGGTTCGGCTTAGGGTTAGGGCTACAGCTGGGGTAAAGTTTAATTGAAGGGTGAGGGTTGAGCTTAGGGTTAGCGTTAGGGGTTAGGGTTAGAGCTTAGGTTAGGATGAAGTGTAGGGTTAAGGTTAGGTTTAGATTTAGGGTTAGGGTTAGTGTTAGGGTTAAGTCATGTTTAGGTTTAGGGCTAGGTGAAGGTTATAGATAGGGTTAGGTTAAGGGTTGAGGTTAGGTTTAGATGGTAAGATGAGGGTTAGTGCTAGGTTTCCATTTAAGCTGAGTGTGTAGGGTAAGTTTTAGGGTTAGGATTAGGGTTAGAGATAGGGTTAGGGTTAGGGTCAGGGTTAGTTTTGAGTTTAGAGTTAGGGTTACGTTTATGGTACGGTCAGGGTTAGGGGAGATTTAGTGTTACGTTTAGTTTTAGGGCTAGGGTTACAGAGAAGTTTATGTAAAGCGAGAGGGTTGGGGTTAGGGGTTTGGGTTCAGGTCAGAGTCAGGGTTAGGGTTAGGTTTAGGGTTAGGGTTACGTGTAGTGTTAGTGTTAGTTTTGCTTAGGGTTCGGGTTTGAATGAAGTGAGGGTACGCTTAGCGTTATGCTTTAGGGTGAAATTCTGGTTAAGGGTGAGGGTTCGGCTCAGGGTTAGGGTTAGAGTTAGGGTCAGTGGTTAGGGTTAGGTTTAGGGTTAAGGTTAGTTTTAGGCTAAGGATTAGGATTAGAGTTAGGGTTAAGGGTTACTGTTTCAGTTAGGTTTAGGTTAAGGTTATAATTAGGGTTAAGTTTAGGGTTAGGGTAAGAGTTAGAGTTACATTTACAGTTAAGGTGAGGGTTCTGGGTAAGTGTTACCGTTAAGGTTAGGGTTAGGGCTAGGGTTAGGGTTAGAGTTAAGGTTAAGGGTTAGGGTTAGGTTTAAGTTTATGGTAGGCTTAAAGATAGGGTTAAGGTTAGGTTAGGGTTAGGGTTAGGGTCAGGGTTAGAATTAGAATTAGGTTCAGGGCGAGGATTAGGGTCAGAGTTATTGTAAGGGTTAGGTTTCGGGTTACAGGTGGGCCAAGGTTAAGGTGAGGGTTAGGTTTATGGGGAGGGTTAGGGTTAAAGTCAGGGTGAGTTTTAGGTTAGGGATAGGGTGAAGATTAAGATAGGGTGAGGGTTAGGGTTATGGCTAAGGTTTGGGCTTGTTTTCAGGTTAGTGTTAAGGTTATGTTCAGGGTTAGGGTTACGTTCAGGGGTTGTGTTCAGTTTTAGGGTTAGGGTTAGATTTAAGGTTAGGGTTAAGTTTAGTGTTACGTTTAGGGTTAGGGTCATGGTTGTGTTAGGCTTTGTGGTTGGGGTGAGGGTTAGTTTTAGTGTTAGGGTTGGTTAGGGTTAGGATTATCGTTATGATAAGGCGTTAGGGGTTAGAGGTGTAGTTTAGGGTTAGGGTTTGGGTGAGGGTTCCGGTTAGGCCTTGCGGTTCTGGTCATGGTTAGGTTTGGTTTAGGCTTAGGGTTAGGTGCATGATTCGGTTTCGGGTTAGTGTTAGAGTTAGGGTGAGAGTTAGTGTTAAGGTTTTTTCTAGGCTTTGGTGTTAGGGTTAGGGTTTGTGTTAGGGTTAGGTTTATCATTAGGGCTCAGGGGTTTCAGGTTAATGTTAGGGTTAGGGTTAGGGATAGCATTAGGGTTAGGGTTGTGGGATACGGTTAGGATTTAGGGTGCGGGTTACGGTTAGTTTTCCAGTTAAGGTGAGGGTTTAGGGTAATTGTTACGATTAGGGTTATAGTCAGAGTTAGGGTTTGGTTTAGGATTAGGGTTAGGTGTAGGGTAAGAATTAGGTTTAGGTCCATGTTGAGGGTTAGACTTAGTGTTCTATTTAGGGTAAAGGTTGGGGTAGGGTTAGGATTAGGTCTAGGGTTAGGATTAGGATTATTTTAGGGTTAGGTTCAGGGCTATTGTAAGTGTTCGGTTTAGGGTTACAGATGGACTAGCGTTATTCTTAGAGTTAGGTTTAAGGTTAGGGTTTGGGTTAGGTCTAGGTTTAGGGTTAAGGTTATGGTTAGTGTTTGGATGAAGTTCAGGATAGGGTGAGGGTCATTTTTCTGGTGAGGGCTAGGGTTTGGGTTTGTGTTCAGGTTAGTGTTAAGGATAGGTTTAGGGTTCGGTGAGGGTTAGGCGTTATGTCTAGGGTCAGCGTTAGGTTAGGTTTAGGGTTAGTGTGAAGTTTAGGTTAAGGGTGAGGGTTATGGTAAGGGTTAGGATTATAGACGGTGTTAGACGTTAGGTTTAGGGTGTTAGGGTTAGGTTTATGGTTAGGGTAGATTTAAGTTTAGGTTTAATATTAGGGTTAGGGTTAGATTTGGGTTACTGTTCGTATTAGGGTTAGGGTTAGGGATAAGTTTGGGGGTAGCGTTAGGTTTAGGGTTGGGGATACGGTTAAGGATTAGGGTGAGGGTTAGGGTTAGGTTTACAGTTAAGGCGAGGGTTTAGGGTAATTGTTATGGTTAGGGTTAGAGTTAGAGTTAGGCTTAGGGTTAGGGTGAAGTTTCAGTTAATAGTCAGGGTTAGGCTTAAGGTTAGAGTAGGGTTAAGGTTAGTGTTCGGGTTAGGTATAGCGTTAGGGTTTGGGTAGGGGTAAGGTTAGGGTTAAGGCTAGGTTTACGGTAAAGGGTAGGGCTAGCTTAGGGCTAGATTTAGAGTTAGAGTTAGTGCTAGGGTTTAGGATGATGGTTATGGTCAGGTTTAGAGTTGTTGTTAGGGTTAGGGTAGAGTTAAGGTTAGGGTTAATTTAGGGTTAGAGAAAGGGTTAGGTTTAGGTCTGGGTTAGGTGTAGGATGCGGGGTAGGGTTAGGGTTAGGGGTTCATGGGAGGGTTAGTGTTAAGTTTCCATTAAGCTGATGTTTTAGGGTGTTACTGTTAGGGCTAGGGTTAGCATTAGGTTTAGGGTCAGGGCTAGAGTTAGGGGATAGTTAAGGGTTAGCTTTACTTTCAGGGTTAGGGTTAGCCTTAGGTTTAGGGTGAAGTTTAGGTTAAGGATGAGGGCTAGGGTTAGGGTTAGGCATTTGGGTTAAGGTTAGGGTTAGGTTTAGGATTAGGCTTAGGGTTAGGGTTAGGTGTTTGGGTTAATGTTAGGGTCAGGTTTAGGGTTCGGCTTAGGGTTAGGGCTACAGCTGGGGTAAAGTTTAATTGAAGGGTGAGGGTTGAGCTTAGGGTTAGCGTTAGGGGTTAGGGTTAGAGCTTAGGTTAGGATGAAGTGTAGGGTTAAGGTTAGGTTTAGATTTAGGGTTAGGGTTAGTGTTAGGGTTAAGTCATGTTTAGGTTTAGGGCTAGGTGAAGGTTATAGATAGGGTTAGGTTAAGGGTTGAGGTTAGGTTTAGATGGTAAGATGAGGGTTAGTGCTAGGTTTCCATTGAAGCTGAGTGTGTAGGGTAAGTTTTAGGGTTAGGATTAGGGTTAGAGTTAGGGTTAGGGTCAGGGTTAGTTTTGAGTTTAGAGTTAGGGTTACGTTTATGGTACGGTCAGGGTTAGGGGAGATTTAGTGTTACGTTTAGTTTTAGGGCTAGGGTTACAGAGAAGTTTATGTGAAGCGAGAGGGTTGGGGTTAGGGGTTTGGGTTCAGGTCAGAGTCAGGGTTAGGGTTAGGTTTAGGGTTAGGGTTACGTGTAGTGTTAGTGTTAGTTTTGCTTAGGGTTCGGGTTTGAATGAAGTGAGGGTACGCTTAGCGTTATGCTTTAGGGTGAAATTCTGGTTAAGGGTGAGGGTTCGGCTTAGGGTTAGGGTTAGAGTTAGGGTCAGTGGTTAGGGTTAGGTTTAGGGTTAAGGTTAGTTTTAGGCTAAGGATTAGGATTAGAGTTAGGGTTAAGGGTTACTGTTTCAGTTAGGTTTAGGTTAAGGTTATAATTAGGGTTAAGTTTAGGGTTAGGGTAAGAGTTAGAGTTACATTTACAGTTAAGGTGAGGGTTCTGGGTAAGTGTTACCGTTAAGGTTAGGGTTAGGGCTAGGGTTAGGGTTAGAGTTAAGGTTAAGGGATAGGGTTAGGTTTAAGTTTATGGTAGGCTTAAAGATAGGGTTAAGGTTAGGTTAGGGTTAGGGTCAGGTTCAGGGTTAGCATTAGAATTAGGTTCAGGGCGAGGATTAGGGTCAGAGTTATTGTAAGGGTTAGGTTTCGGGTTACAGGTGGGCCAAGGTTAAGGTGAGGGTTAGGTTTCTGGGGAGGGTTAGGGTTAAAGTCAGGGTGAGTTTTAGGTTAGGGATAGGGTGAAGTTTAAGATAGGGTGAGGGTTAGGGTTATGGCTAAGGTTTGGGCTTGTTTTCAGGTTAGTGTTAAGGTTATGTTCAGGGTTAGGGTTACGTTCAGGGGTTGTGTTCAGTTTTAGGGTTAGGGTTAGATTTAAGGTTAGGGTTAAGTTTAGTGTTACGTTTAGGGTTAGGGTCATGGTTGTGCTAGGCTTTGTGGTTGGCGTGAGGGTTAGTTTTAGGGTTAGGGTTGGTTAGGGTTAGGATTACCGTTATGATAAGGCGTTAGGGGTTAGAGGTGTAGTTTAGGGTTAGGGTTTGGGTGAGGGTTCCGGTTAGGCCTTGCGGTTCTGGTCATGGTTAGGTTTGGTTTAGGCTTAGGGTTAGGTGCATGATTCGGTTTCGGGTTAGTGTTAGAGTGAGGGTGAGAGTTAGTGTTAAGGTTTTTTCTAGGCTTTGGTGTTAGGGTTAGGGTTTGTGTTAGGGTTAGGTTTATCATTAGGGCTCAGGGGTTTCAGGTTAATGTTAGGGTTAGGGTTAGGGCTGGCATTAGGGTTAGGGTTGTGGGATACGGTTAGGATTTAGGGTGCGGGTTACGGTTAGTTTTCCAGTTAAGGTGAGGGTTTAGGGTAATTGTTACGATTAGGGTTATAGTCAGAGTTAGGGTTTGGTTTAGGATTAGGGTTAGGTGTAGGGTAAGAATTAGGTTTAGGTCCATGTTAAGGGTTAGACTTAGTGTTCTATTTAGGGTAAAGGTTAGGGGGAGGGTTAGGATTAGGTCTAGGGTTAGGATTAGGATTATTTTAGGGTTAGGTTCAGGGCTATTGTAAGTGTTCGGTTTAGGGTTACAGATGGACTAGCGTTATTCTTAGAGTTAGGTTTAAGGTTAGGGTTTGGGTTAGGTCTAGGTTTAGGGTTAAGGTTATGGTTAGTGTTTGGATGAAGTTCAGGATAGGGTGAGGGTTATTTTTATGGTGAGGGCTAGGGTTTGGGTTTGTGTGCAGGTTAGTGTTAAGGATAGGTTTACGGTTCGGTGAGGGTTAGGCGTTATGTCTAGGGTCAGCGTTAGGTTAGGTTTAGGGTTAGTGTGAAGTTTAGGTTAAGGGTGAGGGTTATGGTAAGGGTTAGGATAATAGACGGTGTTAGACATTAGGTTTAGGGTGTTAGGGTTAGGTTTATGGTTAGGGTAGATTTAAGTTTAGGTTTAATATTAGGGTTAGGGTTAGATTTGGGTTACTGTTCGTATTAGGGTTAGGGTTAGGGATAAGTTTGGGGGTAGCGTTAGGTTTAGGGTTGGGGATACGGTTAAGGATTAGGGTGAGGGTTAGGGTTAGGTTTACAGTTAAGGCGAGGGTTTAGGGTAATTGTTATGGTTAGGGTTAGAGTTAGAGTTAGGCTTAGGGTTAGGGTGAAGTTTCAGTTAATAGTCAGGGTTAGGCTTAAGGTTAGAGTAGGGTTAAGGTTAGTGTTCGGGTTAGGTATAGCGTTAGGGTTTGGGTAGGGGTAAGGTTAGGGTTAAGGCTAGGTTTACGGTAAAGGGTAGGGCTAGCTTAGGGCTAGATTTAGAGTTAGAGTTAGTGCTAGGGTTTAGGATGATGGTTATGGTCAGGTTTAGAGTTGTTGTTAGGGTTAGGGTAGAGTTAAGGTTAGGGTTAATTTCAGGTTAGAGAAAGGGTTAGGTTTAGGTCTGGGTTAGGTGTAGGATGCGGGGTAGGGTTAGGGTTAGGGGTTCATGGGAGGGTTAGTGTTAAGTTTACATTAAGCTGATGTTTTAGGGTGTTACTGTTAGGGCTAGGGTTAGCATTAGGTTTAGGGTCAGGGCTAGAGTTAGGGGATAGTTAAGGGTTAGCTTTACTTTCAGGGTTTGGGTTAGCCTTAGGTTTAGGGTGAAGTTTAGGTTAAGGATGAGGGTTAGGGTTAGGGTTAGGCATTTGGGTTAAGGTTAGGGTTAGGTTTAGGATTAGGCTTAGGGTTAGGGTTAGGTGTTTGGGTTAATGTTAGGGTCAGGTTTAGGGTTCGGCTTAGGGTTAGGGCTACAGCTGGGGTAAAGTTTAATTGAAGGGTGAGGGTTGAGCTTAGGGTTAGTGTTAGGGGTTAGGGTTAGAGCTTAGGTTAGGATGAAGTGTAGGGTTAAGGTCAGGTTTAGATTTAGGGTTAGGGTTAGTGTTAGGGTTAAGTCATGTTTAGGTTTAGGGCTAGGTGAAGGTTATAGATAGGGTTAGGTTAAGGGTTGAGGTTAGGTTTAGATGGTAAGATGAGGGTTAGTGCTAGGTTTCCATTTAAGCTGAGTGTGTAGGGTAAGTTTTAGGGTTAGGATTAGGGTTAGAGTTAGGGTTAGGGTCAGGGTTAGTTTTGAGTTTAGAGTTAGGGTTACGTTTATGGTACGGTCAGGGTTAGGGGAGATTTAGTGTTACGTTTAGTTTTAGGGCTAGGGTTACAGAGAAGTTTATGTGAAGCGAGAGGGTTGGGGTTAGGGGTTTGGGTTCAGGTCAGAGTCAGGGTTAGGGTTAGGTTTAGGGTTAGGGTTACGTGTAGTGTTAGTGTTAGTTTTGCTTAGGGTTCGGGTTTGAATGAAGTGAGGGTACGCTTAGCGTTATGCTTTAGGGTGAAATTCTGGTTAAGGGTGAGGGTTCGGCTCAGGGTTAGGGTTAGAGTTAGGGTCAGTGGTTAGGGTTAGGTTTAGGGTTAAGGTTAGTTTTAGGCTAAGGATTAGGATTAGAGTTAGGGTTAAGGGTTACTGTTTCAGTTAGGTTTAGGTTAAGGTTATAATTAGGGTTAAGTTTAGGGTTAGGGTAAGAGTTAGAGTTACATTTACAGTTAAGGTGAGGGTTCTGGGTAAGTGTTACCGTTAAGGTTAGGGTTAGGGCTAGGGTTAGGGTTAGAGTTAAGGTTAAGGGTTAGGGTTAGGTTTAAGTTTATGGTAGGCTTAAAGATAGGGTTAAGGTTAGGTTAGGGTTAGGGTTAGGGTCAGGGTTAGAATTAGAATTAGGTTCAGGGCGAGGATTAGGGTCAGAGTTATTGTAAGGGTTAGGTTTCGGGTTACAGGTGGGCCAAGGTTAAGGTGAGGGTTAGGTTTATGGGGAGGGTTAGGGTTAAAGTCAGGGTGAGTTTTAGGTTAGGGATAGGGTGAAGATTAAGATAGGGTGAGGGTTAGGGTTATGGCTAAGGTTTGGGCTTGTTTTCAGGTTAGTGTTAAGGTTATGTTCAGGGTTAGGGTTACGTTCAGGGGTTGTGTTCAGTTTTAGGGTTAGGGTTAGATTTAAGGTTAGGGTTAAGTTTAGTGTTACGTTTAGGGTTAGGGTCATGGTTGTGTTAGGCTTTGTGGTTGGGGTGAGGGTTAGTTTTAGTGTTAGGGTTGGTTAGGGTTAGGATTATCGTTATGATAAGGCGTTAGGGGTTAGAGGTGTAGTTTAGGGTTAGGGTTTGGGTGAGGGTTCCGGTTAGGCCTTGCGGTTCTGGTCATGGTTAGGTTTGGTTTAGGCTTAGGGTTAGGTGCATGATTCGGTTTCGGGTTAGTGTTAGAGTTAGGGTGAGAGTTAGTGTTAAGGTTTTTTCTAGGCTTTGGTGTTAGGGTTAGGGTTTGTGTTAGGGTTAGGTTTATCATTAGGGCTCAGGGGTTTCAGGTTAATGTTAGGGTTAGGGTTAGGGATAGCATTAGGGTTAGGGTTGTGGGATACGGTTAGGATTTAGGGTGCGGGTTACGGTTAGTTTTCCAGTTAAGGTGAGGGTTTAGGGTAATTGTTACGATTAGGGTTATAGTCAGAGTTAGGGTTTGGTTTAGGATTAGGGTTAGGTGTAGGGTAAGAATTAGGTTTAGGTCCATGTTGAGGGTTAGACTTAGTGTTCTATTTAGGGTAAAGGTTGGGGTAGGGTTAGGATTAGGTCTAGGGTTAGGATTAGGATTATTTTAGGGTTAGGTTCAGGGCTATTGTAAGTGTTCGGTTTAGGGTTACAGATGGACTAGCGTTATTCTTAGAGTTAGGTTTAAGGTTAGGGTTTGGGTTAGGTCTAGGTTTAGGGTTAAGGTTATGGTTAGTGTTTGGATGAAGTTCAGGATAGGGTGAGGGTCATTTTTCTGGTGAGGGCTAGGGTTTGGGTTTGTGTTCAGGTTAGTGTTAAGGATAGGTTTAGGGTTCGGTGAGGGTTAGGCGTTATGTCTAGGGTCAGCGTTAGGTTAGGTTTAGGGTTAGTGTGAAGTTTAGGTTAAGGGTGAGGGTTATGGTAAGGGTTAGGATTATAGACGGTGTTAGACGTTAGGTTTAGGGTGTTAGGGTTAGGTTTATGGTTAGGGTAGATTTAAGTTTAGGTTTAATATTTTTTTTTTTTTTTTATTAGGGTTAGGGTTAGATTTGGGTTACTGTTCGTATTAGGGTTAGGGTTAGGGATAAGTTTGGGGGTAGCGTTAGGTTTAGGGTTGGGGATACGGTTAAGGATTAGGGTGAGGGTTAGGGTTAGGTTTACAGTTAAGGCGAGGGTTTAGGGTAATTGTTATGGTTAGGGTTAGAGTTAGAGTTAGGCTTAGGGTTAGGGTGAAGTTTCAGTTAATAGTCAGGGTTAGGCTTAAGGTTAGAGTAGGGTTAAGGTTAGTGTTCGGGTTAGGTATAGCGTTAGGGTTTGGGTAGGGGTAAGGTTAGGGTTAAGGCTAGGTTTACGGTAAAGGGTAGGGCTAGCTTAGGGCTAGATTTAGAGTTAGAGTTAGTGCTAGGGTTTAGGATGATGGTTATGGTCAGGTTTAGAGTTGTTGTTAGGGTTAGGGTAGAGTTAAGGTTAGGGTTAATTTAGGGTTAGAGAAAGGGTTAGGTTTAGGTCTGGGTTAGGTGTAGGATGCGGGGTAGGGTTAGGGTTAGGGGTTCATGGGAGGGTTAGTGTTAAGTTTCCATTAAGCTGATGTTTTAGGGTGTTACTGTTAGGGCTAGGGTTAGCATTAGGTTTAGGGTCAGGGCTAGAGTTAGGGGATAGTTAAGGGTTAGCTTTACTTTCAGGGTTAGGGTTAGCCTTAGGTTTAGGGTGAAGTTTAGGTTAAGGATGAGGGCTAGGGTTAGGGTTAGGCATTTGGGTTAAGGTTAGGGTTAGGTTTAGGATTAGGCTTAGGGTTAGGGTTAGGTGTTTGGGTTAATGTTAGGGTCAGGTTTAGGGTTCGGCTTAGGGTTAGGGCTACAGCTGGGGTAAAGTTTAATTGAAGGGTGAGGGTTGAGCTTAGGGTTAGCGTTAGGGGTTAGGGTTAGAGCTTAGGTTAGGATGAAGTGTAGGGTTAAGGTTAGGTTTAGATTTAGGGTTAGGGTTAGTGTTAGGGTTAAGTCATGTTTAGGTTTAGGGCTAGGTGAAGGTTATAGATAGGGTTAGGTTAAGGGTTGAGGTTAGGTTTAGATGGTAAGATGAGGGTTAGTGCTAGGTTTCCATTTAAGCTGAGTGTGTAGGGTAAGTTTTAGGGTTAGGATTAGGGTTAGAGTTAGGGTTAGGGTCAGGGTTAGTTTTGAGTTTAGAGTTAGGGTTACGTTTATGGTACGGTCAGGGTTAGGGGAGATTTAGTGTTACGTTTAGTTTTAGGGCTAGGGTTACAGAGAAGTTTATGTGAAGCGAGAGGGTTGGGGTTAGGGGTTTGGGTTCAGGTCAGAGTCAGGGTTAGGGTTAGGTTTAGGGTTAGGGTTACGTGTAGTGTTAGTGTTAGTTTTGCTTAGGGTTCGGGTTTGAATGAAGTGAGGGTACGCTTAGCGTTATGCTTTAGGGTGAAATTCTGGTTAAGGGTGAGGGTTCGGCTTAGGGTTAGGGTTAGAGTTAGGGTCAGTGGTTAGGGTTAGGTTTAGGGTTAAGGTTAGTTTTAGGCTAAGGATTAGGATTAGAGTTAGGGTTAAGGGTTACTGTTTCAGTTAGGTTTAGGTTAAGGTTATAATTAGGGTTAAGTTTAGGGTTAGGGTAAGAGTTAGAGTTACATTTACAGTTAAGGTGAGGGTTCTGGGTAAGTGTTACCGTTAAGGTTAGGGTTAGGGCTAGGGTTAGGGTTAGAGTTAAGGTTAAGGGTTAGGGTTAGGTTTAAGTTTATGGTAGGCTTAAAGATAGGGTTAAGGTTAGGTTAGGGTTAGGGTCAGGGTCAGGGTTAGCATTAGAATTAGGTTCAGGGCGAGGATTAGGGTCAGAGTTATTGTAAGGGTTAGGTTTCGGGTTACAGGTGGGCCAAGGTTAAGGTGAGGGTTAGGTTTATGGGGAGGGTTAGGGTTAAAGTCAGGGTGAGTTTTAGGTTAGGGATAGGGTGAAGTTTAAGATAGGGTGAGGGTTAGGGTTATGGCTAAGGTTTGGGCTTGTTTTCAGGTTAGTGTTAAGGTTATGTTCAGGGTTAGGGTTACGTTCAGGGGTTGTGTTCAGTTTTAGGGTTAGGGTTAGATTTAAGGTTAGGGTTAAGTTTAGTGTTACGTTTAGGGTTAGGGTCATGGTTGTGCTAGGCTTTGTGGTTGGCGTGAGGGTTAGTTTTAGGGTTAGGGTTGGTTAGGGTTAGGATTACCGTTATGATAAGGCGTTAGGGGTTAGAGGTGTAGTTTAGGGTTAGGGTTTGGGTGAGGGTTCCGGTTAGGCCTTGCGGTTCTGGTCATGGTTAGGTTTGGTTTAGGCTTAGGGTTAGGTGCATGATTCGGTTTCGGGTTAGTGTTAGAGTGAGGGTGAGAGTTAGTGTTAAGGTTTTTTCTAGGCTTTGGTGTTAGGGTTAGGGTTTGTGTTAGGGTTAGGTTTATCATTAGGGCTCAGGGGTTTCAGGTTAATGTTAGGGTTAGGGTTAGGGCTGGCATTAGGGTTAGGGTTGTGGGATACGGTTAGGATTTAGGGTGCGGGTTACGGTTAGTTTTCCAGTTAAGGTGAGGGTTTAGGGTAATTGTTACGATTAGGGTTATAGTCAGAGTTAGGGTTTGGTTTAGGATTAGGGTTAGGTGTAGGGTAAGAATTAGTTTTAGGTCCATGTTAAGGGTTAGACTTAGTGTTCTATTTAGGGTAAAGGTTAGGGGGAGGGTTAGGATTAGGTCTAGGGTTAGGATTAGGATTATTTTAGGGTTAGGTTCAGGGCTATTGTAAGTGTTCGGTTTAGGGTTACAGATGGACTAGCGTTATTCTTAGAGTTAGGTTTAAGGTTAGGGTTTGGGTTAGGTCTAGGTTTAGGGTTAAGGTTATGGTTAGTGTTTGGATGAAGTTCAGGATAGGGTGAGGGTTATTTTTATGGTGAGGGCTAGGGTTTGGGTTTGTGTGCAGGTTAGTGTTAAGGATAGGTTTAGGGTTCGGTGAGGGTTAGGCGTTATGTCTAGGGTCAGCGTTAGGTTAGGTTTAGGGTTAGTGTGAAGTTTAGGTTAAGGGTGAGGGTTATGGTAAGGGTTAGGATAATAGACGGTGTTAGACGTTAGGTTTAGGGTGTTAGGGTTAGGTTTATGGTTAGGGTAGATTTAAGTTTAGGTTTAATATTAGGGTTAGGGTTAGATTTGGGTTACTGTTCGTATTAGGGTTAGGGTTAGGGATAAGTTTGGGGGTAGCGTTAGGTTTAGGGTTGGGGATACGGTTAAGGATTAGGGTGAGGGTTAGGGTTAGGTTTACAGTTAAGGCGAGGGTTTAGGGTAATTGTTATGGTTAGGGTTAGAGTTAGAGTTAGGCTTAGGGTTAGGGTGAAGTTTCAGTTAATAGTCAGGGTTAGGCTTAAGGTTAGAGTAGGGTTAAGGTTAGTGTTCGGGTTAGGTATAGCGTTAGGGTTTGGGTAGGGGTAAGGTTAGGGTTAAGGCTAGGTTTACGGTAAAGGGTAGGGCTAGCTTAGGGCTAGATTTAGAGTTAGAGTTAGTGCTAGGGTTTAGGATGATGGTTATGGTCAGGTTTAGAGTTGTTGTTAGGGTTAGGGTAGAGTTAAGGTTAGGGTTAATTTCAGGTTAGAGAAAGGGTTAGGTTTAGGTCTGGGTTAGGTGTAGGATGCGGGGTAGGGTTAGGGTTAGGGGTTCATGGGAGGGTTAGTGTTAAGTTTACATTAAGCTGATGTTTTAGGGTGTTACTGTTAGGGCTAGGGTTAGCATTAGGTTTAGGGTCAGGGCTAGAGTTAGGGGATAGTTAAGGGTTAGCTTTACTTTCAGGGTTTGGGTTAGCCTTAGGTTTAGGGTGAAGTTTAGGTTAAGGATGAGGGCTAGGGTTAGGGTTAGGCATTTGGGTTAAGGTTAGGGTTAGGTTTAGGATTAGGCTTAGGGTTAGGGTTAGGTGTTTGGGTTAATGTTAGGGTCAGGTTTAGGGTTCGGCTTAGGGTTAGGGCTACAGCTGGGGTAAAGTTTAATTGAAGGGTGAGGGTTGAGCTTAGGGTTAGTGTTAGGGGTTAGGGTTAGAGCTTAGGTTAGGATGAAGTGTAGGGTTAAGGTCAGGTTTAGATTTAGGGTTAGGGTTAGTGTTAGGGTTAAGTCATGTTTAGGTTTAGGGCTAGGTGAAGGTTATAGATAGGGTTAGGTTAAGGGTTGAGGTTAGGTTTAGATGGTAAGATGAGGGTTAGTGCTAGGTTTCCATTGAAGCTGAGTGTGTAGGGTAAGTTTTAGGGTTAGGATTAGGGTTAGAGTTAGGGTTAGGGTCAGGGTTAGTTTTGAGTTTAGAGTTAGGGTTACGTTTATGGTACGGTCAGGGTTAGGGGAGATTTAGTGTTACGTTTAGTTTTAGGGCTAGGGTTACAGAGAAGTTTATGTGAAGCGAGAGGGTTGGGGTTAGGGGTTTGGGTTCAGGTCAGAGTCAGGGTTAGGGTTAGGTTTAGGGTTAGGGTTACGTGTAGTGTTAGTGTTAGTTTTGCTTAGGGTTCGGGTTTGAATGAAGTGAGGGTACGCTTAGCGTTATGCTTTAGGGTGAAATTCTGGTTAAGGGTGAGGGTTCGGCTTAGGGTTAGGGTTAGAGTTAGGGTCAGTGGTTAGGGTTAGGTTTAGGGTTAAGGTTAGTTTTAGGCTAAGGATTAGGATTAGAGTTAGGGTTAAGGGTTACTGTTTCAGTTAGGTTTAGGTTAAGGTTATAATTAGGGTTAAGTTTAGGGTTAGGGTAAGAGTTAGAGTTACATTTACAGTTAAGGTGAGGGTTCTGGGTAAGTGTTACCGTTAAGGTTAGGGTTAGGGCTAGGGTTAGGGTTAGAGTTAAGGTTAAGGGTTAGGGTTAGGTTTAAGTTTATGGTAGGCTTAAAGATAGGGTTAAGGTTAGGTTAGGGTTAGGGTTAGGGTTAGAATTAGAATTAGGTTCAGGGCGAGGATTAGGGTCAGAGTTATTGTAAGGGTTAGGTTTCGGGTTACAGGTGGGCCAAGGTTAAGGTGAGGGTTAGGTTTATGGGGAGGGTTAGGGTTAAAGTCAGGGTGAGTTTTAGGTTAGGGATAGGGTGAAGTTTAAGATAGGGTGAGGGTTAGGGTTATGGCTAAGGTTTGGGCTTGTTTTCAGGTTAGTGTTAAGGTTATGTTCAGGGTTAGGGTTACGTTCAGGGGTTGTGTTCAGTTTTAGGGTTAGGGTTAGATTTAAGGTTAGGGTTAAGTTTAGTGTTACGTTTAGGGTTAGGGTCATGGTTGTGTTAGGCTTTGTGGTTGGGGTGAGGGTTAGTTTTAGGGTTAGGGTTGGTTAGGGTTAGGATTACCGTTATGATAAGGCGTTAGGGGTTAGAGGTGTAGTTTAGGGTTAGGGTTTGGGTGAGGGTTCCGGTTAGGCCTTGCGGTTCTGGTCATGGTTAGGTTTGGTTTAGGCTTAGGGTTAGGTGCATGATTCGGTTTCGGGTTAGTGTTAGAGTTAGGGTGAGAGTTAGTGTTAAGGTTTTTGCTAGGCTTTGGTGTTAGGGTTAGGGTTTGTGTTAGGGTTAGGTTTATCATTAGGGCTCAGGGGTTTCAGGTTAATGTTAGGGTTAGGGTTAGGGATAGCATTAGGGTTAGGGTTGTGGGATACGGTTAGGATTTAGGGTGCGGGTTACGGTTAGTTTTACAGTTAAGGTGAGGGTTTAGGGTAATTGTTACGATTAGGGTTATAGTCAGAGTTAGGGTTTGGTTTAGGATTAGGGTTAGGTGTAGGGTAAGAATTAGGTTTAGGTCCATGTTGAGGGTTAGACTTAGTGTTCTATTTAGGGTAAAGGTTAGGGGTAGGGTTAGGATTAGGCCTAGGGTTAGGATTAGGATTATTTTAGGGTTAGGTTCAGGGCTATTGTAAGTGTTCGGTTTAGGGTTACAGATGGACTAGCGTTATTCTTAGAGTTAGGTTTAAGGTTAGGGTTTGGGTTAGGTCTAGGTTTAGGGTTAAGGTTATGGTTAGTGTTTGGATGAAGTTCAGGATAGGGTGAGGGTTATTTTTCTGGTGAGGGCTAGGGTTTGGGTTTGTGTTCAGGTTAGTGTTAAGGATAGGTTTAGGGTTCGGTGAGGGTTAGGCGTTATGTCTAGGGTCAGCGTTAGGTTAGGTTTAGGGTTAGTGTGAAGTTTAGGTTAAGGGTGAGGGTTATGGTAAGGGTTAGGATTATAGACGGTGTTAGACGTTAGGTTTAGGGTGTTAGGGTTAGGTTTATGGTTAGGGTAGATTTAAGTTTAGGTTTAATATTAGGGTTAGGGTTAGATTTGGGTTACTGTTCGTATTAGGGTTAGGGTTAGGGATAAGTTTGGGGGTAGCGTTAGGTTTAGGGTTGGGGATACGGTTAAGGATTAGGGTGAGGGTTAGGGTTAGGTTTACAGTTAAGGCGAGGGTTTAGGGTAATTGTTATGGTTAGGGTTAGAGTTAGAGTTAGGCTTAGGGTTAGGGTGAAGTTTCAGTTAATAGTCAGGGTTAGGCTTAAGGTTAGAGTAGGGTTAAGGTTAGTGTTCGGGTTAGGTATAGCGTTAGGGTTTGGGTAGGGGTAAGGTTAGGGTTAAGGCTAGGTTTACGGTAAAGGGTAGGGCTAGCTTAGGGCTAGATTTAGAGTTAGAGTTAGTGCTAGGGTTTAGGATGATGGTTATGGTCAGGTTTAGAGTTGTTGTTAGGGTTAGGGTAGAGTTAAGGTTAGGGTTAATTTAGGGTTAGAGAAAGGGTTAGGTTTAGGTCTGGGTTAGGTGTAGGATGCGGGGTAGGGTTAGGGTTAGGGGTTCATGGGAGGGTTAGTGTTAAGTTTCCATTAAGCTGATGTTTTAGGGTGTTACTGTTAGGGCTAGGGTTAGCATTAGGTTTAGGGTCAGGGCTAGAGTTAGGGGATAGTTAAGGGTTAGCTTTACTTTCAGGGTTAGGGTTAGCCTTAGGTTTAGGGTGAAGTTTAGGTTAAGGATGAGGGTTAGGGTTAGGGTTAGGCATTTGGGTTAAGGTTAGGGTTAGGTTTAGGATTAGGCTTAGGGTTAGGGTTAGGTGTTTGGGTTAATGTTAGGGTCAGGTTTAGGGTTCGGCTTAGGGTTAGGGCTACAGCTGGGGTAAAGTTTAATTGAAGGGTGAGGGTTGAGCTTAGGGTTAGCGTTAGGGGTTAGGGTTAGAGCTTAGGTTAGGATGAAGTGTAGGGTTAAGGTTAGGTTTAGATTTAGGGTTAGGGTTAGTGTTAGGGTTAAGTCATGTTTAGGTTTAGGGCTAGGTGAAGGTTATAGATAGGGTTAGGTTAAGGGTTGAGGTTAGGTTTAGATGGTAAGATGAGGGTTAGTGCTAGGTTTCCATTGAAGCTGAGTGTGTAGGGTAAGTTTTAGGGTTAGGATTAGGGTTAGAGTTAGGGTTAGGGTCAGGGTTAGTTTTGAGTTTAGAGTTAGGGTTACGTTTATGGTACGGTCAGGGTTAGGGGAGATTTAGTGTTACGTTTAGTTTTAGGGCTAGGGTTACAGAGAAGTTTATGTGAAGCGAGAGGGTTGGGGTTAGGGGTTTGGGTTCAGGTCAGAGTCAGGGTTAGGGTTAGGTTTAGGGTTAGGGTTACGTGTAGTGTTAGTGTTAGTTTTGCTTAGGGTTCGGGTTTGAATGAAGTGAGGGTACGCTTAGCGTTATGCTTTAGGGTGAAATTCTGGTTAAGGGTGAGGGTTCGGCTCAGGGTTAGGGTTAGAGTTAGGGTCAGTGGTTAGGGTTAGGTTTAGGGTTAAGGTTAGTTTTAGGCTAAGGATTAGGATTAGAGTTAGGGTTAAGGGTTACTGTTTCAGTTAGGTTTAGGTTAAGGTTATAATTAGGGTTAAGTTTAGGGTTAGGGTAAGAGTTAGAGTTACATTTACAGTTAAGGTGAGGGTTCTGGGTAAGTGTTACCGTTAAGGTTAGGGTTAGGGCTAGGGTTAGGGTTAGAGTTAAGGTTAAGGGTTAGGGTTAGGTTTAAGTTTATGGTAGGCTTAAAGATAGGGTTGAGGTTAGGTTAGGGTTAGGGTCAGGGTTAGAATTAGAATTAGGTTTAGGGCGAGGATTAGGGTCAGAGTTATTGTAAGGGTTAGGTTTCGGGTTACAGGTGGGCCAAGGTTAAGGTGAGGGTTAGGTTTATGGGGAGGGTTAGGGTTAAAGTCAGGGTGAGTTTTAGGTTAGGGATAGGGTGAAGTTTAAGATAGGGTGAGGGTTAGGGTTATGGCTAAGGTTTGGGCTTGTTTTCAGGTTAGTGTTAAGGTTATGTTCAGGGTTAGGGTTACGTTCAGGGGTTGTGTTCAGTTTTAGGGTTAGGGTTAGATTTAAGGTTAGGGTTAAGTTTAGTGTTACGTTTAGGGTTAGGGTCATGGTTGTGTTAGGCTTTGTGGTTGGGGTGAGGGTTAGTTTTAGGGTTAGGGTTGGTTAGGGTTAGGATTATCGTTATGATAAGGCGTTAGGGGTTAGAGGTGTAGTTTAGGGTTAGGGTTTGGGTGAGGGTTCCGGTTAGGCCTTGCGGTTCTGGTCATGGTTAGGTTTGGTTTAGGCTTAGGGTTAGGTGCATGATTCGGTTTCGGGTTAGTGTTAGAGTTAGGGTGAGAGTTAGTGTTAAGGTTTTTGCTAGGCTTTGGTGTTAGGGTTAGGGTTTGTGTTAGGGTTAGGTTTATCATTAGGGCTCAGGGGTTTCAGGTTAATGTTAGGGTTAGGGTTAGGGCTAGCATTAGGGTTAGGGTTGTGGGATACGGTTAGGATTTAGGGTGCGGGTTACGGTTAGTTTTCCAGTTAAGGTGAGGGTTTAGGGTAATTGTTACGATTAGGGTTATAGTCAGAGTTAGGGTTTGGTTTAGGATTAGGGTTAGGTGTAGGGTAAGAATTAGGTTTAGGTCCATGTTGAGGGTTAGACTTAGTGTTCTATTTAGGGTAAGGGTTAGGGGTAGGGTTAGGATTAGGTCTAGGGTTAGGATTAGGATTATTTTAGGGTTAGGTTCAGGGCTATTGTAAGTGTTCGGTTTAGGGTTACAGATGGACTAGCGTTATTCTTAGAGTTAGGTTTAAGGTTAGGGTTTGGGTTAGGTCTAGGTTTAGGGTTAAGGTTATGGTTAGTGTTTGGATGAAGTTCAGGATAGGGTGAGGGTTATTTTTATGGTGAGGGCTAGGGTTTGGGTTTGTGTGCAGGTTAGTGTTAAGGATAGGTTTAGGGTTCGGTGAGGGTTAGGCGTTATGTCTAGGGTCAGCGTTAGGTTAGGTTTAGGGTTAGTGTGAAGTTTAGGTTAAGGGTGAGGGTTATGGTAAGGGTTAGGATTATAGACGGTGTTAGACGTTAGGTTTAGGGTGTTAGGGTTAGGTTTATGGTTAGGGTAGATTTAAGTTTAGGTTTAATATTAGGGTTAGGGTTAGATTTGGGTTACTGTTCGTATTAGGGTTAGGGTTAGGGATAAGTTTGGGGATAGCGTTAGGTTTAGGGTTGGGGATACGGTTAAGGATTAGGGTGAGGGTTAGGGTTAGGTTTACAGTTAAGGCGAGGGTTTAGGGTAATTGTTATGGTTAGGGTTAGAGTTAGAGTTAGGCTTAGGGTTAGGGTGAAGTTTCAGTTAATAGTCAGGTTTAGGCTTAAGGTTAGAGTAGGGTTAAGGTTAGTGTTCGGGTTAGGTATAGCGTTAGGGTTTGGGTAGGGGTAAGGTTAGGGTTAAGGCTAGGTTTACGGTAAAGGGTAGGGCTAGCTTAGGGTTAGATTTAGAGTTGGACTTAGTGCTAGGGTTTAGGATGATGGTTATGGTCAGGTTCAGAGTTGTTGTTAGGGTTAGGGTAGAGTTAAGGTTAGGGTTAATTTCAGGTTAGAGAAAGGGTTAGGTTTAGGTCTGGGTTAGGTGTAGGATGCGGGGTAGGGTTAGGGTTAGGGGTTCATGGGAGGGTTAGTGTTAAGTTTACAATAAGCTGATGTTTTAGGGTGTTACTGTTAGGGCTAGGGTTAGCATTAGGTTTAGGGTCAGGGCTAGAGTTAGGGGATAGTTAAGGCTTAGCTGTACTTTCAGCGTTAGGGTTAGCCTTAGGTTTAGGGTGAAGTTTAGGTTAAGGATGAGGGTTAGGGTTAGGGTTAGGCATTTGGGTTAAGGTTAGGGTTAGGTTTAGGATTAGGCTTAGGGTTAGGGTTAGGTGTTTGGGTTAATGTTAGGGTCAGGTTTAGGGTTCGGCTTAGGGTTAGGGCTACAGCTGGGGTAAAGTTTAATTGAAGGGTGAGGGTTGAGCTTAGGGTTAGCGTTAGGGGTTAGGGTTAGAGCTTAGGTTAGGATTAAGTGCAGGGTTAAGGTTAGGTTTAGATTTAGGGTTATTGTTAGTGTTAGGGTTAAGTCATGTTTAGGTTTAGGGCTAGGTGAAGGTTATAGATAGGGTTAGGTTAAGGGTTGAGGTTAGGTTTAGATGGTAAGATGAGGGTTAGTGCTAGGTTTCCATTGAAGCTGAGTGTGTAGGGTAAGTTTTAGGGTTAGGATTAGGGTTAGAGTTAGGGTTAGGGTCAGGGTTAGTTTTGAGTTTAGAGTTAGGGTTACGTTTATGGTACGGTCAGGGTTAGGGGAGATTTAGTGTTACGTTTAGTTTTAGGGCTAGGGTTACAGAGAAGTTTATGTGAAGCGAGAGGGTTGGGGTTAGGGGTTTGGGTTCAGGTCAGAGTCAGGGTTAGGGTTAGGTTTAGGGTTAGGGTTACGTGTAGTGTTAGTGTTAGTTTTGCTTAGGGTTCGGGTTTGAATGAAGTGAGGGTACGCTTAGCGTTATGCTTTAGGGTGAAATTCTGGTTAAGGGTGAGGGTTCGGCTTAGGGTTAGGGTTAGAGTTAGGGTCAGTGGTTAGGGTTAGGTTTAGGGTTAAGGTTAGTTTTAGGCTAAGGATTAGGATTAGAGTTAGGGTTAAGGGTTACTGTTTCAGTTAGGTTTAGGTTAAGGTTATAATTAGGGTTAAGTTTAGGGTTAGGGTAAGAGTTAGAGTTACATTTACAGTTAAGGTGAGGGTTCTGGGTAAGTGTTACCGTTAAGGTTAGGGTTAGGGCTAGGGTTAGGGTTAGAGTTAAGGTTAAGGGTTAGGGTTAGGTTTAAGTTTATGGTAGGCTTAAAGATAGGGTTAAGGTTAGGTTAGGGTTAGGGTTAGGGTTAGAATTAGAATTAGGTTCAGGGCGAGGATTAGGGTCAGAGTTATTGTAAGGGTTAGGTTTCGGGTTACAGGTGGGCCAAGGTTAAGGTGAGGGTTAGGTTTATGGGGAGGGTTAGGGTTAAAGTCAGGGTGAGTTTTAGGTTAGGGATAGGGTGAAGTTTAAGATAGGGTGAGGGTTAGGGTTATGGCTAAGGTTTGGGCTTGTTTTCAGGTTAGTGTTAAGGTTATGTTCAGGGTTAGGGTTACGTTCAGGGGTTGTGTTCAGTTTTAGGGTTAGGGTTAGATTTAAGGTTAGGGTTAAGTTTAGTGTTACGTTTAGGGTTAGGGTCATGGTTGTGTTAGGCTTTGTGGTTGGGGTGAGGGTTAGTTTTAGGGTTAGGGTTGGTTAGGGTTAGGATTACCGTTATGATAAGGCGTTAGGGGTTAGAGGTGTAGTTTAGGGTTAGGGTTTGGGTGAGGGTTCCGGTTAGGCCTTGCGGTTCTGGTCATGGTTAGGTTTGGTTTAGGCTTAGGGTTAGGTGCATGATTCGGTTTCGGGTTAGTGTTAGAGTTAGGGTGAGAGTTAGTGTTAAGGTTTTTGCTAGGCTTTGGTGTTAGGGTTAGGGTTTGTGTTAGGGTTAGGTTTATCATTAGGGCTCAGGGGTTTCAGGTTAATGTTAGGGTTAGGGTTAGGGATAGCATTAGGGTTAGGGTTGTGGGATACGGTTAGGATTTAGGGTGCGGGTTACGGTTAGTTTTACAGTTAAGGTGAGGGTTTAGGGTAATTGTTACGATTAGGGTTATAGTCAGAGTTAGGGTTTGGTTTAGGATTAGGGTTAGGTGTAGGGTAAGAATTAGGTTTAGGTCCATGTTGAGGGTTAGACTTAGTGTTCTATTTAGGGTAAAGGTTAGGGGTAGGGTTAGGATTAGGCCTAGGGTTAGGATTAGGATTATTTTAGGGTTAGGTTCAGGGCTATTGTAAGTGTTCGGTTTAGGGTTACAGATGGACTAGCGTTATTCTTAGAGTTAGGTTTAAGGTTAGGGTTTGGGTTAGGTCTAGGTTTAGGGTTAAGGTTATGGTTAGTGTTTGGATGAAGTTCAGGATAGGGTGAGGGTTATTTTTCTGGTGAGGGCTAGGGTTTGGGTTTGTGTTCAGGTTAGTGTTAAGGATAGGTTTAGGGTTCGGTGAGGGTTAGGCGTTATGTCTAGGGTCAGCGTTAGGTTAGGTTTAGGGTTAGTGTGAAGTTTAGGTTAAGGGTGAGGGTTATGGTAAGGGTTAGGATTATAGACGGTGTTAGACGTTAGGTTTAGGGTGTTAGGGTTAGGTTTATGGTTAGGGTAGATTTAAGTTTAGGTTTAATATTAGGGTTAGGGTTAGATTTGGGTTACTGTTCGTATTAGGGTTAGGGTTAGGGATAAGTTTGGGGGTAGCGTTAGGTTTAGGGTTGGGGATACGGTTAAGGATTAGGGTGAGGGTTAGGGTTAGGTTTACAGTTAAGGCGAGGGTTTAGGGTAATTGTTATGGTTAGGGTTAGAGTTAGAGTTAGGCTTAGGGTTAGGGTGAAGTTTCAGTTAATAGTCAGGGTTAGGCTTAAGGTTAGAGTAGGGTTAAGGTTAGTGTTCGGGTTAGGTATAGCGTTAGGGTTTGGGTAGGGGTAAGGTTAGGGTTAAGGCTAGGTTTACGGTAAAGGGTAGGGCTAGCTTAGGGCTAGATTTAGAGTTAGAGTTAGTGCTAGGGTTTAGGATGATGGTTATGGTCAGGTTTAGAGTTGTTGTTAGGGTTAGGGTAGAGTTAAGGTTAGGGTTAATTTAGGGTTAGAGAAAGGGTTAGGTTTAGGTCTGGGTTAGGTGTAGGATGCGGGGTAGGGTTAGGGTTAGGGGTTCATGGGAGGGTTAGTGTTAAGTTTCCATTAAGCTGATGTTTTAGGGTGTTACTGTTAGGGCTAGGGTTAGCATTAGGTTTAGGGTCAGGGCTAGAGTTAGGGGATAGTTAAGGGTTAGCTTTACTTTCAGGGTTAGGGTTAGCCTTAGGTTTAGGGTGAAGTTTAGGTTAAGGATGAGGGTTAGGGTTAGGGTTAGGCATTTGGGTTAAGGTTAGGGTTAGGTTTAGGATTAGGCTTAGGGTTAGGGTTAGGTGTTTGGGTTAATGTTAGGGTCAGGTTTAGGGTTCGGCTTAGGGTTAGGGCTACAGCTGGGGTAAAGTTTAATTGAAGGGTGAGGGTTGAGCTTAGGGTTAGCGTTAGGGGTTAGGGTTAGAGCTTAGGTTAGGATGAAGTGTAGGGTTAAGGTTAGGTTTAGATTTAGGGTTAGGGTTAGTGTTAGGGTTAAGTCATGTTTAGGTTTAGGGCTAGGTGAAGGTTATAGATAGGGTTAGGTTAAGGGTTGAGGTTAGGTTTAGATGGTAAGATGAGGGTTAGTGCTAGGTTTCCATTGAAGCTGAGTGTGTAGGGTAAGTTTTAGGGTTAGGATTAGGGTTAGAGTTAGGGTTAGGGTCAGGGTTAGTTTTGAGTTTAGAGTTAGGGTTACGTTTATGGTACGGTCAGGGTTAGGGGAGATTTAGTGTTACGTTTAGTTTTAGGGCTAGGGTTACAGAGAAGTTTATGTGAAGCGAGAGGGTTGGGGTTAGGGGTTTGGGTTCAGGTCAGAGTCAGGGTTAGGGTTAGGTTTAGGGTTAGGGTTACGTGTAGTGTTAGTGTTAGTTTTGCTTAGGGTTCGGGTTTGAATGAAGTGAGGGTACGCTTAGCGTTATGCTTTAGGGTGAAATTCTGGTTAAGGGTGAGGGTTCGGCTCAGGGTTAGGGTTAGAGTTAGGGTCAGTGGTTAGGGTTAGGTTTAGGGTTAAGGTTAGTTTTAGGCTAAGGATTAGGATTAGAGTTAGGGTTAAGGGTTACTGTTTCAGTTAGGTTTAGGTTAAGGTTATAATTAGGGTTAAGTTTAGGGTTAGGGTAAGAGTTAGAGTTACATTTACAGTTAAGGTGAGGGTTCTGGGTAAGTGTTACCGTTAAGGTTAGGGTTAGGGCTAGGGTTAGGGTTAGAGTTAAGGTTAAGGGTTAGGGTTAGGTTTAAGTTTATGGTAGGCTTAAAGATAGGGTTGAGGTTAGGTTAGGGTTAGGGTCAGGGTTAGAATTAGAATTAGGTTTAGGGCGAGGATTAGGGTCAGAGTTATTGTAAGGGTTAGGTTTCGGGTTACAGGTGGGCCAAGGTTAAGGTGAGGGTTAGGTTTATGGGGAGGGTTAGGGTTAAAGTCAGGGTGAGTTTTAGGTTAGGGATAGGGTGAAGTTTAAGATAGGGTGAGGGTTAGGGTTATGGCTAAGGTTTGGGCTTGTTTTCAGGTTAGTGTTAAGGTTATGTTCAGGGTTAGGGTTACGTTCAGGGGTTGTGTTCAGTTTTAGGGTTAGGGTTAGATTTAAGGTTAGGGTTAAGTTTAGTGTTACGTTTAGGGTTAGGGTCATGGTTGTGTTAGGCTTTGTGGTTGGGGTGAGGGTTAGTTTTAGGGTTAGGGTTGGTTAGGGTTAGGATTATCGTTATGATAAGGCGTTAGGGGTTAGAGGTGTAGTTTAGGGTTAGGGTTTGGGTGAGGGTTCCGGTTAGGCCTTGCGGTTCTGGTCATGGTTAGGTTTGGTTTAGGCTTAGGGTTAGGTGCATGATTCGGTTTCGGGTTAGTGTTAGAGTTAGGGTGAGAGTTAGTGTTAAGGTTTTTGCTAGGCTTTGGTGTTAGGGTTAGGGTTTGTGTTAGGGTTAGGTTTATCATTAGGGCTCAGGGGTTTCAGGTTAATGTTAGGGTTAGGGTTAGGGCTAGCATTAGGGTTAGGGTTGTGGGATACGGTTAGGATTTAGGGTGCGGGTTACGGTTAGTTTTCCAGTTAAGGTGAGGGTTTAGGGTAATTGTTACGATTAGGGTTATAGTCAGAGTTAGGGTTTGGTTTAGGATTAGGGTTAGGTGTAGGGTAAGAATTAGGTTTAGGTCCATGTTGAGGGTTAGACTTAGTGTTCTATTTAGGGTAAGGGTTAGGGGTAGGGTTAGGATTAGGTCTAGGGTTAGGATTAGGATTATTTTAGGGTTAGGTTCAGGGCTATTGTAAGTGTTCGGTTTAGGGTTACAGATGGACTAGCGTTATTCTTAGAGTTAGGTTTAAGGTTAGGGTTTGGGTTAGGTCTAGGTTTAGGGTTAAGGTTATGGTTAGTGTTTGGATGAAGTTCAGGATAGGGTGAGGGTTATTTTTATGGTGAGGGCTAGGGTTTGGGTTTGTGTGCAGGTTAGTGTTAAGGATAGGTTTAGGGTTCGGTGAGGGTTAGGCGTTATGTCTAGGGTCAGCGTTAGGTTAGGTTTAGGGTTAGTGTGAAGTTTAGGTTAAGGGTGAGGGTTATGGTAAGGGTTAGGATTATAGACGGTGTTAGACGTTAGGTTTAGGGTGTTAGGGTTAGGTTTATGGTTAGGGTAGATTTAAGTTTAGGTTTAATATTAGGGTTAGGGTTAGATTTGGGTTACTGTTCGTATTAGGGTTAGGGTTAGGGATAAGTTTGGGGATAGCGTTAGGTTTAGGGTTGGGGATACGGTTAAGGATTAGGGTGAGGGTTAGGGTTAGGTTTACAGTTAAGGCGAGGGTTTAGGGTAATTGTTATGGTTAGGGTTAGAGTTAGAGTTAGGCTTAGGGTTAGGGTGAAGTTTCAGTTAATAGTCAGGTTTAGGCTTAAGGTTAGAGTAGGGTTAAGGTTAGTGTTCGGGTTAGGTATAGCGTTAGGGTTTGGGTAGGGGTAAGGTTAGGGTTAAGGCTAGGTTTACGGTAAAGGGTAGGGCTAGCTTAGGGTTAGATTTAGAGTTGGACTTAGTGCTAGGGTTTAGGATGATGGTTATGGTCAGGTTCAGAGTTGTTGTTAGGGTTAGGGTAGAGTTAAGGTTAGGGTTAATTTCAGGTTAGAGAAAGGGTTAGGTTTAGGTCTGGGTTAGGTGTAGGATGCGGGGTAGGGTTAGGGTTAGGGGTTCATGGGAGGGTTAGTGTTAAGTTTACAATAAGCTGATGTTTTAGGGTGTTACTGTTAGGGCTAGGGTTAGCATTAGGTTTAGGGTCAGGGCTAGAGTTAGGGGATAGTTAAGGCTTAGCTGTACTTTCAGCGTTAGGGTTAGCCTTAGGTTTAGGGTGAAGTTTAGGTTAAGGATGAGGGTTAGGGTTAGGGTTAGGCATTTGGGTTAAGGTTAGGGTTAGGTTTAGGATTAGGCTTAGGGTTAGGGTTAGGTGTTTGGGTTAATGTTAGGGTCAGGTTTAGGGTTCGGCTTAGGGTTAGGGCTACAGCTGGGGTAAAGTTTAATTGAAGGGTGAGGGTTGAGCTTAGGGTTAGCGTTAGGGGTTAGGGTTAGAGCTTAGGTTAGGATTAAGTGCAGGGTTAAGGTTAGGTTTAGATTTAGGGTTATTGTTAGTGTTAGGGTTAAGTCATGTTTAGGTTTAGGGCTAGGTGAAGGTTATAGATAGGGTTAGGTTAAGGGTTGAGGTTAGGTTTAGATGGTAAGATGAGGGTTAGTGCTAGGTTTCCATTGAAGCTGAGTGTGTAGGGTAAGTTTTAGGGTTAGGATTAGGGTTAGAGTTAGGGTTAGGGTCAGGGTTAGTTTTGAGTTTAGAGTTAGGGTTACGTTTATGGTACGGTCAGGGTTAGGGGAGATTTAGTGTTACGTTTAGTTTTAGGGCTAGGGTTACAGAGAAGTTTATGTGAAGCGAGAGGGTTGGGGTTAGGGGTTTGGGTTCAGGTCAGAGTCAGGGTTAGGGTTAGGTTTAGGGTTAGGGTTACGTGTAGTGTTAGTGTTAGTTTTGCTTAGGGTTCGGGTTTGAATGAAGTGAGGGTACGCTTAGCGTTATGCTTTAGGGTGAAATTCTGGTTAAGGGTGAGGGTTCAGCTCAGGGTTAGGGTTAGAGTTAGGGTCAGTGGTTAGGGTTAGGTTTAGGGTTAAGGTTAGTTTTAGGCTAAGGATTAGGATTAGAGTTAGGGTTAAGGGTTACTGTTTCAGTTAGGTTTAGGTTAAGGTTATAATTAGGGTTAAGTTTAGGGTTAGGGTAAGAGTTAGAGTTACATTTACAGTTAAGGTGAGGGTTCTGGGTAAGTGTTACCGTTCAGGTTAGGGTTAGGGCTAGGGTTAGGGTTAGAGTTAAGGTTAAGGGTTAGGGTTAGGTTTAAGTTTATGGTAGGCTTAAAGATAGGGTTGAGGTTAGGTTAGGGTTAGGGTCAGGGTTAGAATTAGAATTAGGTTTAGGGCGAGGATTAGGGTCAGAGTTATTGTAAGGGTTAGGTTTCGGGTTACAGGTGGGCCAAGGTTAAGGTGAGGGTTAGGTTTCTGGGGAGGGTTAGGGTTAAAGTCAGGGTGAGTTTTAGGTTAGGGATAGGGTGAAGTTTAAGATAGGGTGAGGGTTAGGGTTATGGCTAAGGTTTGGGCTTGTTTTCAGGTTAGTGTTAAGGTTATGTTCAGGGTTAGGGTTACGTTCAGGGGTTGTGTTCAGTTTTAGGGTTAGGGTTAGATTTAAGGTTAGGGTTAAGTTTAGTGTTACGTTTAGGGTTAGGGTCATGGTTGTGTTAGGCTTTGTGGTTGGGGTGAGGGTTAGTTTTAGGGTTAGGGTTGGTTAGGGTTAGGATTACCGTTATGATAAGGCGTTAGGGGTTAGAGGTGTAGTTTAGGGTTAGGGTTTGGGTGAGGGTTCCGGTTAGGCCTTGCGGTTCTGGTCATGGTTAGGTTTGGTTTAGGCTTAGGGTTAGGTGCATGATTCGGTTTCGGGTTAGTGTTAGAGTTAGGGTGAGAGTTAGTGTTAAGGTTTTTGCTAGGCTTTGGTGTTAGGGTTAGGGTTTGTGTTAGGGTTAGGTTTATCATTAGGGCTCAGGGGTTTCAGGTTAATGTTAGGGTTAGGGTTAGGGCTAGCATTAGGGTTAGGGTTGTGGGATACGGTTAGGATTTAGGGTGCGGGTTACGGTTAGTTTTCCAGTTAAGGTGAGGGTTTAGGGTAATTGTTACGATTAGGGTTATAGTCAGAGTTAGGGTTTGGTTTAGGATTAGGGTTAGGTGTAGGGTAAGAATTAGGTTTAGGTCCATGTTGAGGGTTAGACTTAGTGTTCTATTTAGGGTAAGGGTTAGGGGTAGGGTTAGGATTAGGTCTAGGGTTAGGATTAGGATTATTTTAGGGTTAGGTTCAGGGCTATTGTAAGTGTTCGGTTTAGGGTTACAGATGGACTAGCGTTATTCTTAGAGTTAGGTTTAAGGTTAGGGTTTGGGTTAGGTCTAGGTTTAGGGTTAAGGTTATGGTTAGTGTTTGGATGAAGTTCAGGATAGGGTGAGGGTTATTTTTATGGTGAGGGCTAGGGTTTGGGTTTGTGTGCAGGTTAGTGTTAAGGATAGGTTTAGGGTTCGGTGAGGGTTAGGCGTTATGTCTAGGGTCAGCGTTAGGTTAGGTTTAGGGTTAGTGTGAAGTTTAGGTTAAGGGTGAGGGTTATGGTAAGGGTTAGGATTATAGACGGTGTTAGACGTTAGGTTTAGGGTGTTAGGGTTAGGTTTATGGTTAGGGTAGATTTAAGTTTAGGTTTAATATTAGGGTTAGGGTTAGATTTGGGTTACTGTTCGTATTAGGGTTAGGGTTAGGGATAAGTTTGGGGATAGCGTTAGGTTTAGGGTTGGGGATACGGTTAAGGATTAGGGTGAGGGTTAGGGTTAGGTTTACAGTTAAGGCGAGGGTTTAGGGTAATTGTTATGGTTAGGGTTAGAGTTAGAGTTAGGCTTAGGGTTAGGGTGAAGTTTCAGTTAATAGTCAGGTTTAGGCTTAAGGTTAGAGTAGGGTTAAGGTTAGTGTTCGGGTTAGGTATAGCGTTAGGGTTTGGGTAGGGGTAAGGTTAGGGTTAAGGCTAGGTTTACGGTAAAGGGTAGGGCTAGCTTAGGGTTAGATTTAGAGTTGGAGTTAGTGCTAGGGTTTAGGATGATGGTTATGGTCAGGTTCAGAGTTGTTGTTAGGGTTAGGGTAGAGTTAAGGTTAGGGTTAATTTAGGGTTAGAGAAAGGGTTAGGTTTAGGTCTGGGTTAGGTGTAGGATGCGGGGTAGGGTTAGGGTTAGGGGTTCATGGGAGGGTTAGTGTTAAGTTTACATTAAGCTGATGTTTTAGGGTGTTACTGTTAGGGCTAGGGTTAGCATTAGGTTTAGGGTCAGGGCTAGAGTTAGGGGATAGTTAAGGCTTAGCTTTACTTTCAGTGTTAGGGTTAGCCTTAGGTTTAGGGTGAAGTTTAGGTTAAGGATGAGGGTTAGGGTTAGGGTTAGGCATTTGGGTTAAGGTTAGGGTTAGGTTTAGGATTAGGCTTAGGGCTAGGGTTAGGTGTTTGGGTTAATGTTAGGGTCAGGTTTAGGGTTCGGCTTAGGGTTAGGGCTACAGCTGGGGTAAAGTTTAATTGAAGGGTGAGGGTTGAGCTTAGGGTTAGCGTTAGGGGTTAGGGTTAGAGCTTAGGTTAGGATTAAGTGTAGGGTTAAGGTTAGGTTTAGATTTAGGGTTAGGGTTAGTGTTAGGGTTAAGTCATGTTTAGGTTTAGGGCTAGGTGAAGGTTATAGATAGGGTTAGGTTAAGGGTTGAGGTTAGGTTTAGATGGTAAGATGAGGGTTAGTGCTAGGTTTCCATTTAAGCTGAGTGTGTAGGGTAAGTTTTAGGGTTAGGATTAGGGTTAGAGTTAGGGTTAGGGTCAGGGTTAGTTTTGAGTTTAGAGTTAGGGTTACGTTTATGGTACGGTCAGGGTTAGGGGAGAGTTAGTGTTACGTTTAGTTTTAGGGCTAGGGTTACAGAGAAGTTTATGTGAAGCGAGAGGGTTGGGGTTAGGGGTTTGGGTTCAGGTCAGAGTCAGGGTTAGGGTTAGGTTTAGGGTTAGGGTTACGTGTAGTGTTAGTGTTAGTTTTGCTTAGGGTTCGGGTTTGAATGAAGTGAGGGTACGCTTAGCGTTATGCTTTAGGGTGAAATTCTGGTTAAGGGTGAGGGTTCGGCTCAGGGTTAGGGTTAGAGTTAGGGTCAGTGGTTAGAGTTAGGTTTAGGGTTAAGGTTAGTTTTAGGCTAAGGATTAGGATTAGAGTTAGGGTTAAGGGTTACTGTTTCAGTTAGGTTTAGGTTAAGGTTATAATTAGGGTTAAGTTTAGGGTTAGGGTAAGAGTTAGAGTTACATTTACAGTTAAGGTGAGGGTTCTGGGTAAGTGTTACCGTTAAGGTTAGGGTTAGGGCTAGGGTTAGGGTTAGAGTTAAGGTTAAGGGTTAGGGTTAGGTTTAAGTTTATGGTAGGCTTAAAGATAGGGTTGAGGTTAGGTTAGGGTTAGGGTCAGGGTCAGGGTTAGAATTAGAATTAGGTTTAGGGCGAGGATTAGGGTCAGAGTTATTGTAAGGGTTAGGTTTCGGGTTACAGGTGGGCCAAGGTTAAGGTGAGGGTTAGGTTTATGGGGAGGGTTAGGGTTAAAGTCAGGGTGAGTTTTAGGTTAGGGATAGGGTGAAGTTTAAGATAGGGTGAGGGTTAGGGTTATGGCTAAGGTTTGGGCTTGTTTTCAGGTTAGTGTTAAGGTTATGTTCAGGGTTAGGGTTACGTTCAGGGGTTGTGTTCAGTTTTAGGGTTAGGGTTAGATTTAAGGTTAGGGTTAAGTTTAGTGTTACGTTTAGGGTTAGGGTCATGGTTGTGTTAGGCTTTGTGGTTGGGGTGAGGGTTAGTTTTAGGGTTAGGGTTGGTTAGGGTTAGGATTACCGTTATGATAAGGCGTTAGGGGTTAGAGGTGTAGTTTAGGGTTAGGGTTTGGGTGAGGGTTCCGGTTAGGCCTTGCGGTTCTGCTCATGGTTAGGTTTGGTTTAGGCTTAGGGTTAGGTGCATGATTCGGTTTCGGGTTAGTGTTAGAGTTAGGGTGAGAGTTAGTGTTAAGGTTTTTGCTAGGCTTTGGTGTTAGGGTTAGGGTTTGTGTTAGGGTTAGGTTTATCATTAGGGCTCAGGGGTTTCAGGTTAATGTTAGGGTTAGGGATAGCATTAGGGTTAGGGTTGTGGGATACGGTTAGGATTTAGGGTGCGGGTTACGGTTAGTTTTCCAGTTAAGGTGAGGGTTTAGGGTAATTGTTACGATTAGGGTTATAGTCAGAGTTAGGGTTTGGTTTAGGATTAGGGTTAGGTGTAGGGTAAGAATTAGGTTTAGGTCCATGTTGAGGGTTAGACTTAGTGTTCTATTTAGGGTCAGGGTTAGGGGTAGGGTTAGGATTAGGTCTAGGGTTAGGATTAGGATTATTTTAGGGTTAGGTTCAGGGCTATTGTAAGTGTTCGGTTTAGGGTTACAGATGGACTAGCGTTATTCTTAGAGTTAGGTTTAAGGTTAGGGTTTGGGTTAGGTCTAGGTTTAGGGTTAAGGTTATGGTTAGTGTTTGGATGAAGTTCAGGATAGGGTGAGGGTTATTTTTATGGTGAGGGCTAGGGTTTGGGTTTGTGTGCAGGTTAGTGTTAAGGATAGGTTTAGGGTTCGGTGAGGGTTAGGCGTTATGTCTAGGGTCAGCGTTAGGTTAGGTTTAGGGTTAGTGTGAAGTTTAGGTTAAGGGTGAGGGTTATGGTAAGGGTTAGGATTATAGACGGTGTTAGACGTTAGGTTTAGGGTGTTAGGGTTAGGTTTATGGTTAGGGTAGATTTAAGTTTAGGTTTAATATTAGGGTTAGGGTTAGATTTGGGTTACTGTTCGTATTAGGGTTAAGGTTAGGGATAAGTTTGGGGATAGCGTCAGGTTTAGGGTTGGGGATACGGTTAAGGATTAGGGTGAGGGTTAGGGTTAGGTTTACAGTTAAGGCGAGGGTTTAGGGTAATTGTTATGGTTAGGGTTAGAGTTAGAGTTAGGCTTAGGGTTAGGGTGAAGTTTCAGTTAATAGTCAGGGTTAGGCTTAAGGTTAGAGTAGGGTTAAGGTTAGTGTTCGGGTTAGGTATAGCGTTAGGGTTTGGGTAGGGGTAAGGTTAGGGTTAAGGCTAGGTTTACGGTAAAGGGTAGGGCTAGCTTAGGGTTAGATTTAGAGTTGGAGTTAGTGCTAGGGTTTAGGATGATGGTTATGGTCAGGTTCAGAGTTGTTGTTAGGGTTAGGGTAGAGTTAAGGTTAGGGTTAATTTAGGGTTAGAGAAAGGGTTAGGTTTAGGTCTGGGTTAGGTGTAGGATGCGGGGTAGGGTTAGGGTTAGGGGTTCATGGGAGGGTTAGTGTTAAGTTTACATTAAGCTGATGTTTTAGGGTGTTACTGTTAGGGCTAGGGTTAGCATTAGGTTTAGGGTCAGGGCTAGAGTTAGGGGATAGTTAAGGCTTAGCTGTACTTTCAGCGTTAGGGTTAGCCTTAGGTTTAGGGTGAAGTTTAGGTTAAGGATGAGGGTTAGGGTTAGGGTTAGGCATTTGGGTTAAGGTTAGGGTTAGGTTTAGGATTAGGCTTAGGGTTAGGGTTAGGTGTTTGGGTTAATGTTAGGGTCAGGTTTAGGGTTCGGCTTAGGGTTAGGGCTACAGCTGGGGTAAAGTTTAATTGAAGGGTGAGGGTTGAGCTTAGGGTTAGCGTTAGGGGTTAGGGTTAGAGCTTAGGTTAGGATTAAGTGTAGGGTTAAGGTTAGGTTTAGATTTAGGGTTAGGGTTAGTGTTAGGGTTAAGTCATGTTTAGGTTTAGGGCTAGGTGAAGGTTATAGATAGGGTTAGGTTAAGGGTTGAGGTTAGGTTTAGATGGTAAGATGAGGGTTAGTGCTAGGTTTCCATTGAAGCTGAGTGTGTAGGGTAAGTTTTAGGGTTAGGATTAGGGTTAGAGATAGGGTTAGGGTTAGGGTCAGGGTTAGTTTTGAGTTTAGAGTTAGGGTTACGTTTATGGTACGGTCAGGGTTAGGGGAGATTTAGTGTTACGTTTAGTTTTAGGGCTAGGGTTACAGAGAAGTTTATGTAAAGCGAGAGGGTTGGGGTTAGGGGTTTGGGTTCAGGTCAGAGTCAGGGTTAGGGTTAGGTTTAGGGTTAGGGTTACGTGTAGTGTTAGTGTTAGTTTTGCTTAGGGTTCGGGTTTGAATGAAGTGAGGGTACGCTTAGCGTTATGCTTTAGGGTGAAATTCTGGTTAAGGGTGAGGGTTCGGCTCAGGGTTAGGGTTAGAGTTAGGGTCAGTGGTTAGGGTTAGGTTTAGGGTTAAGGTTAGTTTTAGGCTAAGGATTAGGATTAGAGTTAGGGTTAAGGGTTACTGTTTCAGTTAGGTTTAGGTTAAGGTTATAATTAGGGTTAAGTTTAGGGTTAGGGTAAGAGTTAGAGTTACATTTACAGTTAAGGTGAGGGTTCTGGGTAAGTGTTACCGTTCAGGTTAGGGTTAGGGCTAGGGTTAGGGTTAGAGTTAAGGTTAAGGGTTAGGGTTAGGTTTAAGTTTATGGTAGGCTTAAAGATAGGGTTGAGGTTAGGTTAGGGTTAGGGTCAGGGTTAGAATTAGAATTAGGTTTAGGGCGAGGATTAGGGTCAGAGTTATTGTAAGGGTTAGGTTTCGGGTTACAGGTGGGCCAAGGTTAAGGTGAGGGTTAGGTTTATGGGGAGGGTTAGGGTTAAAGTCAGGGTGAGTTTTAGGTTAGAGATAGGGTGAAGTTTAAGATAGGGTGAGGGTTAGGGTTATGGCTAAGGTTTGGGCTTGTTTTCAGGTTAGTGTTAAGGTTATGTTCAGGGTTAGGGTTACGTTCAGGGGTTGTGTTCAGTTTTAGGGTTAGGGTTAGATTTAAGGTTAGGGTTAAGTTTAGTGTTACGTTTAGGGTTAGGGTCATGGTTGTGTTAGGCTTTGTGGTTGGGGTGAGGGTTAGTTTTAGGGTTAGGGTTGGTTAGGGTTAGGATTACCGTTATGATAAGGCGTTAGGGGTTAGAGGTGTAGTTTAGGGTTAGGGTTTGGGTGAGGGTTCCGGTTAGGCCTTGCGGTTCTGGTCATGGTTAGGTTTGGTTTAGGCTTAGGGTTAGGTGCATGATTCGGTTTCGGGTTAGTGTTAGAGTTAGGGTGAGAGTTAGTGTTAAGGTTTTTGCTAGGCTTTGGTGTTAGGGTTAGGGTTTGTGTTAGGGTTAGGTTTATCATTAGGGCTCAGGGGTTTCAGGTTAATGTTAGGGTTAGGGTTAGGGATAGCATTAGGGTTAGGGTTGTGGGATACGGTTAGGATTTAGGGTGCGGGTTACGGTTAGTTTTCCAGTTAAGGTGAGGGTTTAGGGTAATTGTTACGATTAGGGTTATAGTCAGAGTTAGGGTTTGGTTTAGGATTAGGGTTAGGTGTAGGGTAAGAATTAGGTTTAGGTCCATGTTGAGGGTTAGACTTAGTGTTCTATTTAGGGTCAGGGTTAGGGGTAGGGTTAGGATTAGGTCTAGGGTTAGGATTAGGATTATTTTAGGGTTAGGTTCAGGGCTATTGTAAGTGTTCGGTTTAGGGTTACAGATGGACTAGCGTTATTCTTAGAGTTAGGTTTAAGGTTAGGGTTTGGGTTAGGTCTAGGTTTAGGGTTAAGGTTATGGTTAGTGTTTGGATGAAGTTCAGGATAGGGTGAGGGTTATTTTTATGGTGAGGGCTAGGGTTTGGGTTTGTGTGCAGGTTAGTGTTAAGGATAGGTTTAGGGTTCGGTGAGGGTTAGGCGTTATGTCTAGGGTCAGCGTTAGGTTAGGTTTAGGGTTAGTGTGAAGTTTAGGTTAAGGGTGAGGGTTATGGTAAGGGTTAGGATTATAGACGGTGTTAGACGTTAGGTTTAGGGTGTTAGGGTTAGGTTTATGGTTAGGGTAGATTTAAGTTTAGGTTTAATATTAGGGTTAGGGTTAGATTTGGGTTACTGTTCGTATTAGGGTTAGGGTTAGGGATAAGTTTGGGGATAGCGTCAGGTTTAGGGTTGGGGATACGGTTAAGGATTAGGGTGAGGGTTAGGGTTAGGTTTACAGTTAAGGCGAGGGTTTAGGGTAATTGTTATGGTTAGGGTTAGAGTTAGAGTTAGGCTTAGGGTTAGGGTGAAGTTTCAGTTAATAGTCAGGGTTAGGCTTAAGGTTAGAGTAGGGTTAAGGTTAGTGTTCGGGTTAGGTATAGCGTTAGGGTTTGGGTAGGGGTAAGGTTAGGGTTAAGGCTAGGTTTACGGTAAAGGGTAGGGCTAGCTTAGGGTTAGATTTAGAGTTGGAGTTAGTGCTAGGGTTTAGGATGATGGTTATGGTCAGGTTCAGAGTTGTTGTTAGGGTTAGGGTAGAGTTAAGGTTAGGGTTAATTTAGGGTTAGAGAAAGGGTTCGGTTTAGGTCTGGGTTAGGTGTAGGATGCGGGGTAGGGTTAGGGTTAGGGGTTCATGGGAGGGTTAGTGTTAAGTTTACATTAAGCTGATGTTTTAGGGTGTTACTGTTAGGGCTAGGGTTAGCATTAGGTTTAGGGTCAGGGCTAGAGTCAGGGGATAGTTAAGGCTTAGCTGTACTTTCAGCGTTAGGGTTAGCCTTAGGTTTAGGGTGAAGTTTAGGTTAAGGATGAGGGTTAGGGTTAGGGTTAGGCATTTGGGTTAAGGTTAGGGTTAGGTTTAGGATTAGGCTTAGGGTTAGGGTTAGGTGTTTGGGTTAATGTTAGGGTCAGGTTTAGGGTTCGGCTTAGGGTTAGGGCTACAGCTGGGGTAAAGTTTAATTGAAGGGTGAGGGTTGAGCTTAGGGTTAGCGTTAGGGGTTAGGGTTAGAGCTTAGGTTAGGATTAAGTGCAGGGTTAAGGTTAGGTTTAGATTTAGGGTTAGGGTTAGTGTTAGGGTTAAGTCATGTTTAGGTTTAGGGCTAGGTGAAGGTTATAGATAGGGTTAGGTTAAGGGTTGAGGTTAGGTTTAGATGGTAAGATGAGGGTTAGTGCTAGGTTTCCATTGAAGCTGAGTGTGTAGGGTAAGTTTTAGGGTTAGGATTAGGGTTAGAGTTAGGGTTAGGGTCAGGGTTAGCTTTGAGTTTAGAGTTAGGGTTACGTTTATGGTACGGTCAGGGTTAGGGGAGATTTAGTGTTACGTTTAGTTTTAGGGCTAGGGTTACAGAGAAGTTTATGTGAAGCGAGAGGGTTGGGGTTAGGGGTTTGGGTTCAGGTCAGAGTCAGGGTTAGGGTTAGGTTTAGGGTTAGGGTTACGTGTAGTGTTAGTGTTAGTTTTGCTTAGGGTTCGGGTTTGAATGAAGTGAGGGTACGCTTAGCGTTATGCTTTAGGGTGAAATTCTGGTTAAGGGTGAGGGTTCGGCTCAGGGTTAGGGTTAGAGTTAGGGTCAGTGGTTAGGGTTAGGTTTAGGGTTAAGGTTAGTTTTAGGCTAAGGATTAGGATTAGAGTTAGGGTTAAGGGTTACTGTTTCAGTTAGGTTTAGGTTAAGGTTATAATTAGGGTTAAGTTTAGGGTTAGGGTAAGAGTTAGAGTTACATTTACAGTTAAGGTGAGGGTTCTGGGTAAGTGTTACCGTTAAGGTTAGGGTTAGGGCTAGGGTTAGGGTTAGAGTTAAGGTTAAGGGTTAGGGTTAGGTTTAAGTTTATGGTAGGCTTAAAGATAGGGTTGAGGTTAGGTTAGGGTTAGGGTCAGGGTCAGGGTTAGAATTAGAATTAGGTTTAGGGCGAGGATTAGGGTCAGAGTTATTGTAAGGGTTAGGTTTCGGGTTACAGGTGGGCCAAGGTTAAGGTGAGGGTTAGGTTTCTGGGGAGGGTTAGGGTTAAAGTCAGGGTGAGTTTTAGGTTAGGGATAGGGTGAAGTTTAAGATAGGGTGAGGGTTAGGGTTATGGCTAAGGTTTGGGCTTGTTTTCAGGTTAGTGTTAAGGTTATGTTCAGGGTTAGGGTTACGTTCAGGGGTTGTGTTCAGTTTTAGGGTTAGGGTTAGATTTAAGGTTAGGGTTAAGTTTAGTGTTACGTTTAGGGTTAGGGTCATGGTTGTGTTAGGCTTTGTGGTTGGGGTGAGGGTTAGTTTTAGGGTTAGGGTTGGTTAGGGTTAGGATTACCGTTATGATAAGGCGTTAGGGGTTAGAGGTGTAGTTTAGGGTTAGGGTTTGGGTGAGGGTTCCGGTTAGGCCTTGCGGTTCTGGTCATGGTTAGGTTTGGTTTAGGCTTAGGGTTAGGTGCATGATTCGGTTTCGGGTTAGTGTTAGAGTTAGGGTGAGAGTTAGTGTTAAGGTTTTTGCTAGGCTTTGGTGTTAGGGTTAGGGTTTGTGTTAGGGTTAGGTTTATCATTAGGGCTCAGGGGTTTCAGGTTAATGTTAGGGTTAGGGTTAGGGATAGCATTAGGGTTAGGGTTGTGGGATACGGTTAGGATTTAGGGTGCGGGTTACGGTTAGTTTTCCAGTTAAGGTGAGGGTTTAGGGTAATTGTTACGATTAGGGTTATAGTCAGAGTTAGGGTTTGGTTTAGGATTAGGGTTAGGTGTAGGGTAAGAATTAGGTTTAGGTCCATGTTGAGGGTTAGACTTAGTGTTCTATTTAGGGTCAGGGTTAGGGGTAGGGTTAGGATTAGGTCTAGGGTTAGGATTAGGATTATTTTAGGGTTAGGTTCAGGGCTATTGTAAGTGTTCGGTTTAGGGTTACAGATGGACTAGCGTTATTCTTAGAGTTAGGTTTAAGGTTAGGGTTTGGGTTAGGTCTAGGTTTAGGGTTAAGGTTATGGTTAGTGTTTGGATGAAGTTCAGGATAGGGTGAGGGTTATTTTTATGGTGAGGGCTAGGGTTTGGGTTTGTGTGCAGGTTAGTGTTAAGGATAGGTTTAGGGTTCGGTGAGGGTTAGGCGTTATGTCTAGGGTCAGCGTTAGGTTAGGTTTAGGGTTAGTGTGAAGTTTAGGTTAAGGGTGAGGGTTATGGTAAGGGTTAGGATTATAGACGGTGTTAGACGTTAGGTTTAGGGTGTTAGGGTTAGGTTTATGGTTAGGGTAGATTTAAGTTTAGGTTTAATATTAGGGTTAGGGTTAGATTTGGGTTACTGTTCGTATTAGGGTTAGGGTTAGGGATAAGTTTGGGGATAGCGTCAGGTTTAGGGTTGGGGATACGGTTAAGGATTAGGGTGAGGGTTAGGGTTAGGTTTACAGTTAAGGCGAGGGTTTAGGGTAATTGTTATGGTTAGGGTTAGAGTTAGAGTTAGGCTTAGGGTTAGGGTGAAGTTTCAGTTAATAGTCAGGGTTAGGCTTAAGGTTAGAGTAGGGTTAAGGTTAGTGTTCGGGTTAGGTATAGCGTTAGGGTTTGGGTAGGGGTAAGGTTAGGGTTAAGGCTAGGTTTACGGTAAAGGGTAGGGCTAGCTTAGGGTTAGATTTAGAGTTGGAGTTAGTGCTAGGGTTTAGGATGATGGTTATGGTCAGGTTCAGAGTTGTTGTTAGGGTTAGGGTAGAGTTAAGGTTAGGGTTAATTTAGGGTTAGAGAAAGGGTTCGGTTTAGGTCTGGGTTAGGTGTAGGATGCGGGGTAGGGTTAGGGTTAGGGGTTCATGGGAGGGTTAGTGTTAAGTTTACATTAAGCTGATGTTTTAGGGTGTTACTGTTAGGGCTAGGGTTAGCATTAGGTTTAGGGTCAGGGCTAGAGTCAGGGGATAGTTAAGGCTTAGCTGTACTTTCAGCGTTAGGGTTAGCCTTAGGTTTAGGGTGAAGTTTAGGTTAAGGATGAGGGTTAGGGTTAGGGTTAGGCATTTGGGTTAAGGTTAGGGTTAGGTTTAGGATTAGGCTTAGGGTTAGGGTTAGGTGTTTGGGTTAATGTTAGGGTCAGGTTTAGGGTTCGGCTTAGGGTTAGGGCTACAGCTGGGGTAAAGTTTAATTGAAGGGTGAGGGTTGAGCTTAGGGTTAGCGTTAGGGGTTAGGGTTAGAGCTTAGGTTAGGATTAAGTGCAGGGTTAAGGTTAGGTTTAGATTTAGGGTTAGGGTTAGTGTTAGGGTTAAGTCATGTTTAGGTTTAGGGCTAGGTGAAGGTTATAGATAGGGTTAGGTTAAGGGTTGAGGTTAGGTTTAGATGGTAAGATGAGGGTTAGTGCTAGGTTTCCATTGAAGCTGAGTGTGTAGGGTAAGTTTTAGGGTTAGGATTAGGGTTAGAGTTAGGGTTAGGGTCAGGGTTAGCTTTGAGTTTAGAGTTAGGGTTACGTTTATGGTACGGTCAGGGTTAGGGGAGATTTAGTGTTACGTTTAGTTTTAGGGCTAGGGTTACAGAGAAGTTTATGTGAAGCGAGAGGGTTGGGGTTAGGGGTTTGGGTTCAGGTCAGAGTCAGGGTTAGGGTTAGGTTTAGGGTTAGGGTTACGTGTAGTGTTAGTGTTAGTTTTGCTTAGGGTTCGGGTTTGAATGAAGTGAGGGTACGCTTAGCGTTATGCTTTAGGGTGAAATTCTGGTTAAGGGTGAGGGTTCGGCTCAGGGTTAGGGTTAGAGTTAGGGTCAGTGGTTAGGGTTAGGTTTAGGGTTAAGGTTAGTTTTAGGCTAAGGATTAGGATTAGAGTTAGGGTTAAGGGTTACTGTTTCAGTTAGGTTTAGGTTAAGGTTATAATTAGGGTTAAGTTTAGGGTTAGGGTAAGAGTTAGAGTTACATTTACAGTTAAGGTGAGGGTTCTGGGTAAGTGTTACCGTTAAGGTTAGGGTTAGGGCTAGGGTTAGGGTTAGAGTTAAGGTTAAGGGTTAGGGTTAGGTTTAAGTTTATGGTAGGCTTAAAGATAGGGTTGAGGTTAGGTTAGGGTTAGGGTCAGGGTCAGGGTTAGAATTAGAATTAGGTTTAGGGCGAGGATTAGGGTCAGAGTTATTGTAAGGGTTAGGTTTCGGGTTACAGGTGGGCCAAGGTTAAGGTGAGGGTTAGGTTTCTGGGGAGGGTTAGGGTTAAAGTCAGGGTGAGTTTTAGGTTAGGGATAGGGTGAAGTTTAAGATAGGGTGAGGGTTAGGGTTATGGCTAAGGTTTGGGCTTGTTTTCAGGTTAGTGTTAAGGTTATGTTCAGGGTTAGGGTTACGTTCAGGGGTTGTGTTCAGTTTTAGGGTTAGGGTTAGATTTAAGGTTAGGGTTAAGTTTAGTGTTACGTTTAGGGTTAGGGTCATGGTTGTGTTAGGCTTTGTGGTTGGGGTGAGGGTTAGTTTTAGGGTTAGGGTTGGTTAGGGTTAGGATTACCGTTATGATAAGGCGTTAGGGGTTAGAGGTGTAGTTTAGGGTTAGGGTTTGGGTGAGGGTTCCGGTTAGGCCTTGCGGTTCTGGTCATGGTTAGGTTTGGTTTAGGCTTAGGGTTAGGTGCATGATTCGGTTTCGGGTTAGTGTTAGAGTTAGGGTGAGAGTTAGTGTTAAGGTTTTTGCTAGGCTTTGGTGTTAGGGTTAGGGTTTGTGTTAGGGTTAGGTTTATCATTAGGGCTCAGGGGTTTCAGGTTAATGTTAGGGTTAGGCTTAGGGATAGCATTAGGGTTAGGGTTGTGGGATACGGTTAGGATTTAGGGTGCGGGTTACGGTTAGTTTTCCAGTTAAGGTGAGGGTTTAGGGTAATTGTTACGATTAGGGTTATAGTCAGAGTTAGGGTTTGGTTTAGGATTAGGGTTAGGTGTAGGGTAAGAATTAGGTTTAGGTCCATGTTGAGGGTTAGACTTAGTGTTCTATTTAGGGTCAGGGTTAGGGGTAGGGTTAGGATTAGGTCTAGGGTTAGGATTAGGATTATTTTAGGGTTAGGTTCAGGGCTATTGTAAGTGTTCGGTTTAGGGTTACAGATGGACTAGCGTTATTCTTAGAGTTAGGTTTAAGGTTAGGGTTTGGGTTAGGTCTAGGTTTAGGGTTAAGGTTATGGTTAGTGTTTGGATGAAGTTCAGGATAGGGCGAGGGTTATTTTTATGGTGAGGGCTAGGGTTTGGGTTTGTGTGCAGGTTAGTGTTAAGGATAGGTTTAGGGTTCGGTGAGGGTTAGGCGTTATGTCTAGGGTCAGCGTTAGGTTAGGTTTAGGTTTAGTGTGAAGTTTAGGTTAAGGGTGAGGGTTATGGTAAGGGTTAGGATTATAGACGGTGTTAGACGTTAGGTTTAGGGTGTTAGGGTTAGGTTTATGGTTAGGGTAGATTTAAGTTTAGGTTTAATATTAGGGTTAGGGTTAGATTTGGGTTACTGTTCGTATTAGGGTTAGGGTTAGGGATAAGTTTGGGGATAGCGTCAGGTTTAGGGTTGGGGATACGGTTAAGGATTAGGGTGAGGGTTAGGGTTAGGTTTACAGTTAAGGCGAGAGTTTAGGGTCATTGTTATGGTTAGGGTTAGAGTTAGAGTTAGGCTTAGGGTTAGGGTGAAGTTTCAGTTAATAGTCAGGGTTAGGCTTAAGGTTAGAGTAGGGTTAAGGTTAGTGTTCGGGTTAGGTATAGCGTTAGGGTTTGGGTAGGGGTAAGGTTAGGGTTAAGGCTAGGTTTACGGTAAAGGGTAGGGCTAGCTTAGGGTTAGATTTAGAGTTGGAGTTAGTGCTAGGGTTTAGGATGATGGTTATGGTCAGGTTCAGAGTTGTTGTTAGGGTTAGGGTAGAGTTAAGGTTAGGGTTAATTTAGGGTTAGAGAAAGGGTTAGGTTTAGGTCTGGGTTAGGTGTAGGATGCGGGGTAGGGTTAGGGTTAGGGGTTCATGGGAGGGTTAGTGTTAAGTTTCCATTAAGCTGATGTTTTAGGGTGTTACTGTTAGGGCTAGGGTTAGCATTAGGTTTAGGGTCAGGGCTAGAGTCAGGGGATAGTTAAGGCTTAGCTGTACTTTCAGCGTTAGGGTTAGCCTTAGGTTTAGGGTGAAGTTTAGGTTAAGGATGAGGGTTAGGGTTAGGGTTAGGCATTTGGGTTAAGGTTAGGGTTAGGTTTAGGATTAGGCTTAGGGTTAGGGTTAGGTGTTTGGGTTAATGTTAGGGTCAGGTTTAGGGTTCGGCTTAGGGTTAGGGCTACAGCTGGGGTAAAGTTTAATTGAAGGGTGAGGGTTGAGCTTAGGGTTAGCGTTAGGGGTTAGGGTTAGAGCTTAGGTTAGGATTAAGTGTAGGGTTAAGGTTAGGTTTAGATTTAGGGTTAGGGTTAGTGTTAGGGTTAAGTCATGTTTAGGTTTAGGGCTAGGTGAAGGTTATAGATAGGGTTAGGTTAAGGGTTGAGGTTAGGTTTAGATGGTAAGATGAGGGTTAGTGCTAGGTTTCCATTGAAGCTGAGTGTGTAGGGTAAGTTTTAGGGTTAGGATTAGGGTTAGAGTTAGGGTTAGGGTCAGGGTTAGTTTTGAGTTTAGAGTTAGGGTTACGTTTATGGTACGGTCAGGGTTAGGGGAGATTTAGTGTTACGTTTAGTTTTAGGGCTAGGGTTACAGAGAAGTTTATGTTAAGCGAGAGGGTTGGGGTTAGGGGTTTGGGTTCAGGTCAGAGTCAGGGTTAGGGTTAGGTTTAGGGTTAGGGTTACGTGTAGTGTTAGTGTTAGTTTTGCTTAGGGTTCGGGTTTGAATGAAGTGAGGGTACGCTTAGCGTTATGCTTTAGGGTGAAATTCTGGTTAAGGGTGAGGGTTCGGCTCAGGGTTAGGGTTAGAGTTAGGGTCAGTGGTTAGGGTTAGGTTTAGGGTTAAGGTTAGTTTTAGGCTAAGGATTAGGATTCGAGTTAGGGTTAAGGGTTACTGTTTCAGTTAGGTTTAGGTTAAGGTTATAATTAGGGTTAAGTTTAGGGTTAGGGTAAGAGTTAGAGTTACATTTACAGTTAAGGTGAGGGTTCTGGGTAAGTGTTACCGTTAAGGTTAGGGTTAGGGCTAGGGTTAGGGTTAGAGTTAAGGTTAAGGGTTAGGGTTAGTTTTAAGTTTATGGTAGGCTTAAAGATAGGGTTGAGGTTAGGTTAGGGTTAGGGTCAGGGTCAGGGTTAGAATTAGAATTAGGTTTAGGGCGAGGATTAGGGTCAGAGTTATTGTAAGGGTTAGGTTTCGGGTTACAGGTGGGCCAAGGTTAAGGTGAGGGTTAGGTTTATGGGGAGGGTTAGGGTTAAAGTCAGGGTGAGTTTTAGGTTAGGGATAGGGTGAAGTTTAAGATAGGGTGAGGGTTAGGGTTATGGCTAAGGTTTGGGCTTGTTTTCAGGTTAGTGTTAAGGTTATGTTCAGGGTTAGGGTTACGTTCAGGGGTTGTGTTCAGTTTTAGGGTTAGGGTTAGATTTAAGGTTAGGGTTAAGTTTAGTGTTACGTTTAGGGTTAGGGTCATGGTTGTGTTAGGCTTTGTGGTTGGGGTGAGGGTTAGTTTTAGGGTTAGGGTTGGTTAGGGTTAGGATTACCGTTATGATAAGGCGTTAGGGGTTAGAGGTGTAGTTTAGGGTTAGGGTTTGGGTGAGGGTTCCGGTTAGGCCTTGCGGTTCTGGTCATGGTTAGGTTTGGTTTAGGCTTAGGGTTAGGTGCATGATTCGGTTTCGGGTTAGTGTTAGAGTTAGGGTGAGAGTTAGTGTTAAGGTTTTTGCTAGGCTTTGGTGTTAGGGTTAGGGTTTGTGTTAGGGTTAGGTTTATCATTAGGGCTCAGGGGTTTCAGGTTAATGTTAGAGTTAGGGTTAGGGATAGCATTAGGGTTAGGGTTGTGGGATACGGTTAGGATTTAGGGTGCGGGTTACGGTTAGTTTTCCAGTTAAGGTGAGGGTTTAGGGTAATTGTTACGATTAGGGTTATAGTCAGAGTTAGGGTTTGGTTTAGGATTAGGGTTAGGTGTAGGGTAAGAATTAGGTTTAGGTCCATGTTGAGGGTTAGACTTAGTGTTCTATTTAGGGTCAGGGTTAGGGGTAGGGTTAGGATTAGGTCTAGGGTTAGGATTAGGATTATTTTAGGGTTAGGTTCAGGGCTATTGTAAGTGTTCGGTTTAGGGTTACAGATGGACTAGCGTTATTCTTAGAGTTAGGTTTAAGGTTAGGGTTTGGGTTAGGTCTAGGTTTAGGGTTAAGGTTATGGTTAGTGTTTGGATGAAGTTCAGGATAGGGTGAGGGTTATTTTTATGGTGAGGGCTAGGGTTTGGGTTTGTGTGCAGGTTAGTGTTAAGGATAGGTTTAGGGTTCGGTGAGGGTTAGGCGTTATGTCTAGGGTCAGCGTTAGGTTAGGTTTAGGTTTAGTGTGAAGTTTAGGTTAAGGGTGAGGGTTATGGTAAGGGTTAGGATTATAGACGGTGTTAGACGTTAGGTTTAGGGTGTTAGGGTTAGGTTTATGGTTAGGGTAGATTTAAGTTTAGGTTTAATATTAGGGTTAGGGTTAGATTTGGGTTACTGTTCGTATTAGGGTTAGGGTTAGGGATAAGTTTGGGGATAGCGTCAGGTTTAGGGTTGGGGATACGGTTAAGGATTAGGGTGAGGGTTAGGGTTAGGTTTACAGTTAAGGCGAGGGTTTAGGGTAATTGTTATGGTTAGGGTTAGAGTTAGAGTTAGGCTTAGGGTTAGGGTGAAGTTTCAGTTAATAGTCAGGGTTAGGCTTAAGGTTAGAGTAGGGTTAAGGTTAGTGTTCGGGTTAGGTATAGCGTTAGGGTTTGGGTAGGGGTAAGGTTAGGGTTAAGGCTAGGTTTACGGTAAAGGGTAGGGCTAGCTTAGGGTTAGATTTAGAGTTGGAGTTAGTGCTAGGGTTTAGGATGATGGTTATGGTCAGGTTCAGAGTTGTTGTTAGGGTTAGGGTAGAGTTAAGGTTAGGGTTAATTTAGGGTTAGAGAAAGGGTTCGGTTTAGGTCTGGGTTAGGTGTAGGATGCGGGGTAGGGTTAGGGTTAGGGGTTCATGGGAGGGTTAGTGTTAAGTTTACATTAAGCTGATGTTTTAGGGTGTTACTGTTAGGGCTAGGGTTAGCATTAGGTTTAGGGTCAGGGCTAGAGTCAGGGGATAGTTAAGGCTTAGCTGTACTTTCAGCGTTAGGGTTAGCCTTAGGTTTAGGGTGAAGTTTAGGTTAAGGATGAGGGTTAGGGTTAGGGTTAGGCATTTGGGTTAAGGTTAGGGTTAGGTTTAGGATTAGGCTTAGGGTTAGGGTTAGGTGTTTGGGTTAATGTTAGGGTCAGGTTTAGGGTTCGGCTTAGGGTTAGGGCTACAGCTGGGGTAAAGTTTAATTGAAGGGTGAGGGTTGAGCTTAGGGTTAGCGTTAGGGGTTAGGGTTAGAGCTTAGGTTAGGATTAAGTGCAGGGTTAAGGTTAGGTTTAGATTTAGGGTTAGGGTTAGTGTTAGGGTTAAGTCATGTTTAGGTTTAGGGCTAGGTGAAGGTTATAGATAGGGTTAGGTTAAGGGTTGAGGTTAGGTTTAGATGGTAAGATGAGGGTTAGTGCTAGGTTTCCATTGAAGCTGAGTGTGTAGGGTAAGTTTTAGGGTTAGGATTAGGGTTAGAGTTAGGGTTAGGGTCAGGGTTAGCTTTGAGTTTAGAGTTAGGGTTACGTTTATGGTACGGTCAGGGTTAGGGGAGATTTAGTGTTACGTTTAGTTTTAGGGCTAGGGTTACAGAGAAGTTTATGTGAAGCGAGAGGGTTGGGGTTAGGGGTTTGGGTTCAGGTCAGAGTCAGGGTTAGGGTTAGGTTTAGGGTTAGGGTTACGTGTAGTGTTAGTGTTAGTTTTGCTTAGGGTTCGGGTTTGAATGAAGTGAGGGTACGCTTAGCGCTATGCTTTAGGGTGAAATTCTGGTTAAGGGTGAGGGTTCGGCTCAGGGTTAGGGTTAGAGTTAGGGTCAGTGGTTAGGGTTAGGTTTAGGGTTAAGGTTAGTTTTAGGCTAAGGATTAGGATTAGAGTTAGGGTTAAGGGTTACTGTTTCAGTTAGGTTTAGGTTAAGGTTATAATTAGGGTTAAGTTTAGGGTTAGGGTAAGAGTTAGAGTTACATTTACAGTTAAGGTGAGGGTTCTGGGTAAGTGTTACCGTTAAGGTTAGGGTTAGGGCTAGGGTTAGGGTTAGAGTTAAGGTTAAGGGTTAGGGTTAGGTTTAAGTTTATGGTAGGCTTAAAGATAGGGTTGAGGTTAGGTTAGGGTTAGGGTCAGGGTCAGGGTTAGAATTAGAATTAGGTTTAGGGCGAGGATTAGGGTCAGAGTTATTGTAAGGGTTAGGTTTCGGGTTACAGGTGGGCCAAGGTTAAGGTGAGGGTTAGGTTTCTGGGGAGGGTTAGGGTTAAAGTCAGGGTGAGTTTTAGGTTAGGGATAGGGTGAAGTTTAAGATAGGGTGAGGGTTAGGGTTATGGCTAAGGTTTGGGCTTGTTTTCAGGTTAGTGTTAAGGTTATGTTCAGGGTTAGGGTTACGTTCAGGGGTTGTGTTCAGTTTTAGGGTTAGGGTTAGATTTAAGGTTAGGGTTAAGTTTAGTGTTACGTTTAGGGTTAGGGTCATGGTTGTGTTAGGCTTTGTGGTTGGGGTGAGGGTTAGTTTTAGGGTTAGGGTTGGTTAGGGTTAGGATTACCGTTATGATAAGGCGTTAGGGGTTAGAGGTGTAGTTTAGGGTTAGGGTTTGGGTGAGGGTTCCGGTTAGGCCTTGCGGTTCTGGTCATGGTTAGGTTTGGTTTAGGCTTAGGGTTAGGTGCATGATTCGGTTTCGGGTTAGTGTTAGAGTTAGGGTGAGAGTTAGTGTTAAGGTTTTTGCTAGGCTTTGGTGTTAGGGTTAGGGTTTGTGTTAGGGTTAGGTTTATCATTAGGGCTCAGGGGTTTCAGGTTAATGTTAGGGTTAGGCTTAGGGATAGCATTAGGGTTAGGGTTGTGGGATACGGTTAGGATTTAGGGTGCGGGTTACGGTTAGTTTTCCAGTTAAGGTGAGGGTTTAGGGTAATTGTTACGATTAGGGTTATAGTCAGAGTTAGGGTTTGGTTTAGGATTAGGGTTAGGTGTAGGGTAAGAATTAGGTTTAGGTCGATGTTGAGGGTTAGACTTAGTGTTCTATTTAGGGTCAGGGTTAGGGGTAGGGTTAGGATTAGGTCTAGGGTTAGGATTAGGATTATTTTAGGGTTAGGTTCAGGGCTATTGTAAGTGTTCGGTTTAGGGTTACAGATGGACTAGCGTTATTCTTAGAGTTAGGTTTAAGGTTAGGGTTTGGGTTAGGTCTAGGTTTAGGGTTAAGGTTATGGTTAGTGTTTGGATGAAGTTCAGGATAGGGTGAGGGTTATTTTTATGGTGAGGGCTAGGGTTTGGGTTTGTGTGCAGGTTAGTGTTAAGGATAGGTTTAGGGTTCGGTGAGGGTTAGGCGTTATGTCTAGGGTCAGCGTTAGGTTAGGTTTAGGTTTAGTGTGAAGTTTAGGTTAAGGGTGAGGGTTATGGTAAGGGTTAGGATTATAGACGGTGTTAGACGTTAGGTTTAGGGTGTTAGGGTTAGGTTTATGGTTAGGGTAGATTTAAGTTTAGGTTTAATATTAGGGTTAGGGTTAGATTTGGGTTACTGTTCGTATTAGGGTTAGGGTTAGGGATAAGTTTGGGGATAGCGTCAGGTTTAGGGTTGGGGATACGGTTAAGGATTAGGGTGAGGGTTAGGGTTAGGTTTACAGTTAAGGCGAGAGTTTAGGGTCATTGTTATGGTTAGGGTTAGAGTTAGAGTTAGGCTTAGGGTTAGGGTGAAGTTTCAGTTAATAGTCAGGGTTAGGCTTAAGGTTAGAGTAGGGTTAAGGTTAGTGTTCGGGTTAGGTATAGCGTTAGGGTTTGGGTAGGGGTAAGGTTAGGGTTAAGGCTAGGTTTACGGTAAAGGGTAGGGCTAGCTTAGGGTTAGATTTAGAGTTGGAGTTAGTGCTAGGGTTTAGGATGATGGTTATGGTCAGGTTCAGAGTTGTTGTTAGGGTTAGGGTAGAGTTAAGGTTAGGGTTAATTTAGGGTTAGAGAAAGGGTTAGGTTTAGGTCTGGGTTAGGTGTAGGATGCGGGGTAGGGTTAGGGTTAGGGGTTCATGGGAGGGTTAGTGTTAAGTTTCCATTAAGCTGATGTTTTAGGGTGTTACTGTTAGGGCTAGGGTTAGCATTAGGTTTAGGGTCAGGGCTAGAGTCAGGGGATAGTTAAGGCTTAGCTGTACTTTCAGCGTTAGGGTTAGCCTTAGGTTTAGGGTGAAGTTTAGGTTAAGGATGAGGGTTAGGGTTAGGGTTAGGCATTTGGGTTAAGGTTAGGGTTAGGTTTAGGATTAGGCTTAGGGTTAGGGTTAGGTGTTTGGGTTAATGTTAGGGTCAGGTTTAGGGTTCGGCTTAGGGTTAGGGCTACAGCTGGGGTAAAGTTTAATTGAAGGGTGAGGGTTGAGCTTAGGGTTAGCGTTAGGGGTTAGGGTTAGAGCTTAGGTTAGGATTAAGTGTAGGGTTAAGGTTAGGTTTAGATTTAGGGTTAGGGTTAGTGTTAGGGTTAAGTCATGTTTAGGTTTAGGGCTAGGTGAAGGTTATAGATAGGGTTAGGTTAAGGGTTGAGGTTAGGTTTAGATGGTAAGATGAGGGTTAGTGCTAGGTTTCCATTGAAGCTGAGTGTGTAGGGTAAGTTTTAGGGTTAGGATTAGGGTTAGAGTTAGGGTTAGGGTCAGGGTTAGTTTTGAGTTTAGAGTTAGGGTTACGTTTATGGTACGGTCAGGGTTAGGGGAGATGTAGTGTTACGTTTAGTTTTAGGGCTAGGGTTACAGAGAAGTTTATGTGAAGCGAGAGGGTTGGGGTTAGGGGTTTGGGTTCAGGTCAGAGTCAGGGTTAGGGTTAGGTTTAGGGTTAGGGTTACGTGTAGTGTTAGTGTTAGTTTTGCTTAGGGTTCGGGTTTGAATGAAGTGAGGGTACGCTTAGCGTTATGCTTTAGGGTGAAATTCTGGTTAAGGGTGAGGGTTCGGCTCAGGGTTAGGGTTAGAGTTAGGGTCAGTGGTTAGGGTTAGGTTTAGGGTTAAGGTTAGTTTTAGGCTAAGGATTAGGATTCGAGTTAGGGTTAAGGGTTACTGTTTCAGTTAGGTTTAGGTTAAGGTTATAATTAGGGTTAAGTTTAGGGTTAGGGTAAGAGTTAGAGTTACATTTACAGTTAAGGTGAGGGTTCTGGGTAAGTGTTACCGTTAAGGTTAGGGTTAGGGCTAGGGTTAGGGTTAGAGTTAAGGTTAAGGGTTAGGGTTAGGTTTAAGTTTATGGTAGGCTTAAAGATAGGGTTGAGGTTAGGTTAGGGTTAGGTTCAGGGTCAGGGTTAGAATTAGAATTAGGTTTAGGGCGAGGATTAGGGTCAGAGTTATTGTAAGGGTTAGGTTTCGGGTTACAGGTGGGCCAAGGTTAAGGTGAGGGTTAGGTTTATGGGGAGGGTTAGGGTTAAAGTCAGGGTGAGTTTTAGGTTAGGGATAGGGTGAAGTTTAAGATAGGGTGAGGGTTAGGGTTATGGCTAAGGTTTGGGCTTGTTTTCAGGTTAGTGTTAAGGTTATGTTCAGGGTTAGGGTTACGTTCAGGGGTTGTGTTCAGTTTTAGGGTTAGGGTTAGATTTAAGGTTAGGGTTAAGTTTAGTGTTACGTTTAGGGTTAGGGTCATGGTTGTGTTAGGCTTTGTGGTTGGGGTGAGGGTTAGTTTTAGGGTTAGGGTTGGTTAGGGTTAGGATTACCGTTATGATAAGGCGTTAGGGGTTAGAGGTGTAGTTTAGGGTTAGGGTTTGGGTGAGGGTTCCGGTTAGGCCTTGCGGTTCTGGTCATGGTTAGGTTTGGTTTAGGCTTAGGGTTAGGTGCATGATTCGGTTTCGGGTTAGTGTTAGAGTTAGGGTGAGAGTTAGTGTTAAGGTTTTTGCTAGGCTTTGGTGTTAGGGTTAGGGTTTGTGTTAGGGTTAGGTTTATCATTAGGGCTCAGGGGTTTCAGGTTAATGTTAGAGTTAGGGTTAGGGATAGCATTAGGGTTAGGGTTGTGGGATACGGTTAGGATTTAGGGTGCGGGTTACGGTTAGTTTTCCAGTTAAGGTGAGGGTTTAGGGTAATTGTTACGATTAGGGTTATAGTCAGAGTTAGGGTTTGGTTTAGGATTAGGGTTAGGTGTAGGGTAAGAATTAGGTTTAGGTCCATGTTGAGGGTTAGACTTAGTGTTCTATTTAGGGTCAGGGTTAGGGGTAGGGTTAGGATTAGGTCTAGGGTTAGGATTAGGATTATTTTAGGGTTAGGTTCAGGGCTATTGTAAGTGTTCGGTTTAGGGTTACAGATGGACTAGCGTTATTCTTAGAGTTAGGTTTAAGGTTAGGGTTTGGGTTAGGTCTAGGTTTAGGGTTAAGGTTATGGTTAGTGTTTGGATGAAGTTCAGGATAGGGTGAGGGTTATTTTTATGGTGAGGGCTAGGGTTTGGGTTTGTGTGCAGGTTAGTGTTAAGGATAGGTTTAGGGTTCGGTGAGGGTTAGGCGTTATGTCTAGGGTCAGCGTTAGGTTAGGTTTAGGGTTAGTGTGAAGTTTAGGTTAAGGGTGAGGGTTATGGTAAGGGTTAGGATTATAGACGGTGTTAGACGTAAAGTTTAGGGTGTTAGGGTTAGGTTTATGGTTAGGGTAGATTTAAGTTTAGGTTTAATATTAGGGTTAGGGTTAGATTTGGGTTACTGTTCGTATTAGGGTTAGGGTTAGGGATAAGTTTGGGGATAGCGTCAGGTTTAGGGTTGGGGATACGGTTAAGGATTAGGGTGAGGGTTAGGGTTAGGTTTACAGTTAAGGCGAGGGTTTAGGGTAATTGTTATGGTTAGGGTTAGAGTTAGAGTTAGGCTTAGGGTTAGGGTGAAGTTTCAGTTAATAGTCAGGGTTAGGCTTAAGGTTAGAGTAGGGTTAAGGTTAGTGTTCGGGTTAGGTATAGCGTTAGGGTTTGGGTAGGGGTAAGGTTAGGGTTAAGGCTAGGTTTACGGTAAAGGGTAGGGCTAGCTTAGGGTTAGATTTAGAGTTGGAGTTAGTGCTAGGGTTTAGGATGATGGTTATGGTCAGGTTCAGAGTTGTTGTTAGGGTTAGGGTAGAGTTAAGGTTAGGGTTAATTTAGGGTTAGAGAAAGGGTTAGGTTTAGGTCTGGGTTAGGTGTAGGATGCGGGGTAGGGTTAGGGTTAGGGGTTCATGGGAGGGTTAGTGTTAAGTTTCCATTAAGCTGATGTTTTAGGGTGTTACTGTTAGGGCTAGGGTTAGCATTAGGTTTAGGGTCAGGGCTAGAGTCAGGGGATAGTTAAGGCTTAGCTGTACTTTCAGCGTTAGGGTTAGCCTTAGGTTTAGGGTGAAGTTTAGGTTAAGGATGAGGGTTAGGGTTAGGGTTAGGCATTTGGGTTAAGGTTAGGGTTAGGTTTAGGATTAGGCTTAGGGTTAGGGTTAGGTGTTTGGGTTAATGTTAGGGTCAGGTTTAGGGTTCGGCTTAGGGTTAGGGCTACAGCTGGGGTAAAGTTTAATTGAAGGGTGAGGGTTGAGCTTAGGGTTAGCGTTAGGGGTTAGGGTTAGAGCTTAGGTTAGGATTAAGTGCAGGGTTAAGGTTAGGTTTAGATTTAGGGTTAGGGTTAGTGTTAGGGTTAAGTCATGTTTAGGTTTAGGGCTAGGTGAAGGTTATAGATAGGGTTAGGTTAAGGGTTGAGGTTAGGTTTAGATGGTAAGATGAGGGTTAGTGCTAGGTTTCCATTGAAGCTGAGTGTGTAGGGTAAGTTTTAGGGTTAGGATTAGGGTTAGAGTTAGGGTTAGGGTCAGGGTTAGCTTTGAGTTTAGAGTTAGGGTTACGTTTATGGTACGGTCAGGGTTAGGGGAGATTTAGTGTTACGTTTAGTTTTAGGGCTAGGGTTACAGAGAAGTTTATGTGAAGCGAGAGGGTTGGGGTTAGGGGTTTGGGTTCAGGTCAGAGTCAGGGTTAGGGTTAGGTTTAGGGTTAGGGTTACGTGTAGTGTTAGTGTTAGTTTTGCTTAGGGTTCGGGTTTGAATGAAGTGAGGGTACGCTTAGCGTTATGCTTTAGGGTGAAATTCTGGTTAAGGGTGAGGGTTCGGCTCAGGGTTAGGGTTAGAGTTAGGGTCAGTGGTTAGGGTTAGGTTTAGGGTTAAGGTTAGTTTTAGGCTAAGGATTAGGATTAGAGTTAGGGTTAAGGGTTACTGTTTCAGTTAGGTTTAGGTTAAGGTTATAATTAGGGTTAAGTTTAGGGTTAGGGTAAGAGTTAGAGTTACATTTACAGTTAAGGTGAGGGTTCTGGGTAAGTGTTACCGTTAAGGTTAGGGTTAGGGCTAGGGTTAGAGTTAGAGTTAAGGTTAAGGGTTAGGGTTAGGTTTAAGTTTATGGTAGGCTTAAAGATAGGGTTGAGGTTAGGTTAGGGTTAGGGTCAGGGTCAGGGTTAGAATTAGAATTAGGTTTAGGGCGAGGATTAGGGTCAGAGTTATTGTAAGGGTTAGGTTTCGGGTTACAGGTGGGCCAAGGTTAAGGTGAGGGTTAGGTTTATGGGGAGGGTTAGGGTTAAAGTCAGGGTGAGTTTTAGGTTAGGGATAGGGTGAAGTTTAAGATAGGGTGAGGGTTAGGGTTATGGCTAAGGTTTGGGCTTGTTTTCAGGTTAGTGTTAAGGTTATGTTCAGGGTTAGGGTTACGTTCAGGGGTTGTGTTCAGTTTTAGGGTTAGGGTTAGATTTAAGGTTAGGGTTAAGTTTAGTGTTACGTTTAGGGTTAGGGTCATGGTTGTGTTAGGCTTTGTGGTTGGGGTGAGGGTTAGTTTTAGGGTTAGGGTTGGTTAGGGTTAGGATTACCGTTATGATAAGGCGTTAGGGGTTAGAGGTGTAGTTTAGGGTTAGGGTTTGGGTGAGGGTTCCGGTTAGGCCTTGCGGTTCTGGTCATGGTTAGGTTTGGTTTAGGCTTAGGGTTAGGTGCATGATTCGGTTTCGGGTTAGTGTTAGAGTTAGGGTGAGAGTTAGTGTTAAGGTTTTTGCTAGGCTTTGGTGTTAGGGTTAGGGTTTGTGTTAGGGTTAGGTTTATCATTAGGGCTCAGGGGTTTCAGGTTAATGTTAGGGTTAGGCTTAGGGATAGCATTAGGGTTAGGGTTGTGGGATACGGTTAGGATTTAGGGTGCGGGTTACGGTTAGTTTTCCAGTTAAGGTGAGGGTTTAGGGTAATTGTTACGATTAGGGTTATAGTCAGAGTTAGGGTTTGGTTTAGGATTAGGGTTAGGTGTAGGGTAAGAATTAGGTTTAGGTCCATGTTGAGGGTTAGACTTAGTGTTCTATTTAGGGTCAGGGTTAGGGGTAGGGTTAGGATTAGGTCTAGGGTTAGGATTAGGATTATTTTAGGGTTAGGTTCAGGGCTATTGTAAGTGTTCGGTTTAGGGTTACAGATGGACTAGCGTTATTCTTAGAGTTAGGTTTAAGGTTAGGGTTTGGGTTAGGTCTAGGTTTAGGGTTAAGGTTATGGTTAGTGTTTGGATGAAGTTCAGGATAGGGTGAGGGTTATTTTTATGGTGAGGGCTAGGGTTTGGGTTTGTGTGCAGGTTAGTGTTAAGGATAGGTTTAGGGTTCGGTGAGGGTTAGGCGTTATGTCTAGGGTCAGCGTTAGGTTAGGTTTAGGGTTAGTGTGAAGTTTAGGTTAAGGGTGAGGGTTATGGTAAGGGTTAGGATTATAGACGGTGTTAGACGTTAGGTTTAGGGTGTTAGGGTTAGGTTTATGGTTAGGGTAGATTTAAGTTTAGGTTTAATATTAGGGTTAGGGTTAGATTTGGGTTACTGTTCGTATTAGGGTTAGGGTTAGGGATAAGTTTGGGGATAGCGTCAGGTTTAGGGTTGGGGATACGGTTAAGGATTAGGGTGAGGGTTAGGGTTAGGTTTACAGTTAAGGCGAGGGTTTAGGGTAATTGTTATGGTTAGGGTTAGAGTTAGAGTTAGGCTTAGGGTTAGGGTGAAGTTTCAGTTAATAGTCAGGGTTAGGCTTAAGGTTAGAGTAGGGTTAAGGTTAGTGTTCGGGTTAGGTATAGCGTTAGGGTTTGGGTAGGGGTAAGGTTAGGGTTAAGGCTAGGTTTACGGTAAAGGGTAGGGCTAGCTTAGGGTTAGATTTAGAGTTGGAGTTAGTGCTAGGGTTTAGGATGATGGTTATGGTCAGGTTCAGAGTTGTTGTTAGGGTTAGGGTAGAGTTAAGGTTAGGGTTAATTTAGGGTTAGAGAAAGGGTTAGGTTTAGGTCTGGGTTAGGTGTAGGATGCGGGGTAGGGTTAGGGTTAGGGGTTCATGGGAGGGTTAGTGTTAAGTTTCCATTAAGCTGATGTTTTAGGGTGTTACTGTTAGGGCTAGGGTTAGCATTAGGTTTAGGGTCAGGGCTAGAGTCAGGGGATAGTTAAGGCTTAGCTGTACTTTCAGCGTTAGGGTTAGCCTTAGGTTTAGGGTGAAGTTTAGGTTAAGGATGAGGGTTAGGGTTAGGGTTAGGCATTTGGGTTAAGGTTAGGGTTAGGTTTAGGATTAGGCTTAGGGTTAGGGTTAGGTGTTTGGGTTAATGTTAGGGTCAGGTTTAGGGTTCGGCTTAGGGTTAGGGCTACAGCTGGGGTAAAGTTTAATTGAAGGGTGAGGGTTGAGCTTAGGGTTAGCGTTAGGGGTTAGGGTTAGAGCTTAGGTTAGGATTAAGTGCAGGGTTAAGGTTAGGTTTAGATTTAGGGTTAGGGTTAGTGTTAGGGTTAAGTCATGTTTAGGTTTAGGGCTAGGTGAAGGTTATAGATAGGGTTAGGTTAAGGGTTGAGGTTAGGTTTAGATGGTAAGATGAGGGTTAGTGCTAGGTTTCCATTGAAGCTGAGTGTGTAGGGTAAGTTTTAGGGTTAGGATTAGGGTTAGAGTTAGGGTTAGGGTCAGGGTTAGCTTTGAGTTTAGAGTTAGGGTTACGTTTATGGTACGGTCAGGGTTAGGGGAGATTTAGTGTTACGTTTAGTTTTAGGGCTAGGGTTACAGAGAAGTTTATGTGAAGCGAGAGGGTTGGGGTTAGGGGTTTGGGTTCAGGTCAGAGTCAGGGTTAGGGTTAGGTTTAGGGTTAGGGTTACGTGTAGTGTTAGTGTTAGTTTTGCTTAGGGTTCGGGTTTGAATGAAGTGAGGGTACGCTTAGCGTTATGCTTTAGGGTGAAATTCTGGTTAAGGGTGAGGGTTCGGCTCAGGGTTAGGGTTAGAGTTAGGGTCAGTGGTTAGGGTTAGGTTTAGGGTTAAGGTTAGTTTTAGGCTAAGGATTAGGATTAGAGTTAGGGTTAAGGGTTACTGTTTCAGTTAGGTTTAGGTTAAGGTTATAATTAGGGTTAAGTTTAGGGTTAGGGTAAGAGTTAGAGTTACATTTACAGTTAAGGTGAGGGTTCTGGGTAAGTGTTACCGTTAAGGTTAGGGTTAGGGCTAGGGTTAGAGTTAGAGTTAAGGTTAAGGGTTAGGGTTAGGTTTAAGTTTATGGTAGGCTTAAAGATAGGGTTGAGGTTAGGTTAGGGTTAGGGTCAGGGTCAGGGTTAGAATTAGAATTAGGTTTAGGGCGAGGATTAGGGTCAGAGTTATTGTAAGGGTTAGGTTTCGGGTTACAGGTGGGCCAAGGTTAAGGTGAGGGTTAGGTTTATGGGGAGGGTTAGGGTTAAAGTCAGGGTGAGTTTTAGGTTAGGGATAGGGTGAAGTTTAAGATAGGGTGAGGGTTAGGGTTATGGCTAAGGTTTGGGCTTGTTTTCAGGTTAGTGTTAAGGTTATGTTCAGGGTTAGGGTTACGTTCAGGGGTTGTGTTCAGTTTTAGGGTTAGGGTTAGATTTAAGGTTAGGGTTAAGTTTAGTGTTACGTTTAGGGTTAGGGTCATGGTTGTGTTAGGCTTTGTGGTTGGGGTGAGGGTTAGTTTTAGGGTTAGGGTTGGTTAGGGTTAGGATTACCGTTATGATAAGGCGTTAGGGGTTAGAGGTGTAGTTTAGGGTTAGGGTTTGGGTGAGGGTTCCGGTTAGGCCTTGCGGTTCTGGTCATGGTTAGGTTTGGTTTAGGCTTAGGGTTAGGTGCATGATTCGGTTTCGGGTTAGTGTTAGAGTTAGGGTGAGAGTTAGTGTTAAGGTTTTTGCTAGGCTTTGGTGTTAGGGTTAGGGTTTGTGTTAGGGTTAGGTTTATCATTAGGGCTCAGGGGTTTCAGGTTAATGTTAGGGTTAGGCTTAGGGATAGCATTAGGGTTAGGGTTGTGGGATACGGTTAGGATTTAGGGTGCGGGTTACGGTTAGTTTTCCAGTTAAGGTGAGGGTTTAGGGTAATTGTTACGATTAGGGTTATAGTCAGAGTTAGGGTTTGGTTTAGGATTAGGGTTAGGTGTAGGGTAAGAATTAGGTTTAGGTCCATGTTGAGGGTTAGACTTAGTGTTCTATTTAGGGTCAGGGTTAGGGGTAGGGTTAGGATTAGGTCTAGGGTTAGGATTAGGATTATTTTAGGGTTAGGTTCAGGGCTATTGTAAGTGTTCGGTTTAGGGTTACAGATGGACTAGCGTTATTCTTAGAGTTAGGTTTAAGGTTAGGGTTTGGGTTAGGTCTAGGTTTAGGGTTAAGGTTATGGTTAGTGTTTGGATGAAGTTCAGGATAGGGTGAGGGTTATTTTTATGGTGAGGGCTAGGGTTTGGGTTTGTGTGCAGGTTAGTGTTAAGGATAGGTTTAGGGTTCGGTGAGGGTTAGGCGTTATGTCTAGGGTCAGCGTTAGGTTAGGTTTAGGGTTAGTGTGAAGTTTAGGTTAAGGGTGAGGGTTATGGTAAGGGTTAGGATTATAGACGGTGTTAGACGTTAGGTTTAGGGTGTTAGGGTTAGGTTTATGGTTAGGGTAGATTTAAGTTTAGGTTTAATATTAGGGTTAGGGTTAGATTTGGGTTACTGTTCGTATTAGGGTTAGGGTTAGGGATAAGTTTGGGGATAGCGTCAGGTTTAGGGTTGGGGATACGGTTAAGGATTAGGGTGAGGGTTAGGGTTAGGTTTACAGTTAAGGCGAGGGTTTAGGGTAATTGTTATGGTTAGGGTTAGAGTTAGAGTTAGGCTTAGGGTTAGGGTGAAGTTTCAGTTAATAGTCAGGGTTAGGCTTAAGGTTAGAGTAGGGTTAAGGTTAGTGTTCGGGTTAGGTATAGCGTTAGGGTTTGGGTAGGGGTAAGGTTAGGGTTAAGGCTAGGTTTACGGTAAAGGGTAGGGCTAGCTTAGGGTTAGATTTAGAGTTGGAGTTAGTGCTAGGGTTTAGGATGATGGTTATGGTCAGGTTCAGAGTTGTTGTTAGGGTTAGGGTAGAGTTAAGGTTAGGGTTAATTTAGGGTTAGAGAAAGGGTTCGGTTTAGGTCTGGGTTAGGTGTAGGATGCGGGGTAGGGTTAGGGTTAGGGGTTCATGGGAGGGTTAGTGTTAAGTTTCCATTAAGCTGATGTTTTAGGGTGTTACTGTTAGGGCTAGGGTTAGCATTAGGTTTAGGGTCAGGGCTAGAGTCAGGGGATAGTTAAGGCTTAGCTGTACTTTCAGCGTTAGGGTTAGCCTTAGGTTTAGGGTGAAGTTTAGGTTAAGGATGAGGGTTAGGGTTAGGGTTAGGCATTTGGGTTAAGGTTAGGGTTAGGTTTAGGATTAGGCTTAGGGTTAGGGTTAGGTGTTTGGGTTAATGTTAGGGTCAGGTTTAGGGTTCGGCTTAGGGTTAGGGCTACAGCTGGGGTAAAGTTTAATTGAAGGGTGAGGGTTGAGCTTAGGGTTAGCGTTAGGGGTTAGGGTTAGAGCTTAGGTTAGGATTAAGTGCAGGGTTAAGGTTAGGTTTGATTTAGGGTTAGGGTTAGTGTTAGGGTTAAGTCATGTTTAGGTTTAGGGCTAGGTGAAGGTTATAGATAGGGTTAGGTTAAGGGTTGAGGTTAGGTTTAGATGGTAAGATGAGGGTTAGTGCTAGGTTTCCATTGAAGCTGAGTGTGTAGGGTAAGTTTTAGGGTTAGGATTAGGGTTAGAGTTAGGGTTAGGGTCAGGGTTAGCTTTGAGTTTAGAGTTAGGGTTACGTTTATGGTACGGTCAGGGTTAGGGGAGATTTAGTGTTACGTTTAGTTTTAGGGCTAGGGTTACAGAGAAGTTTATGTGAAGCGAGAGGGTTGGGGTTAGGGGTTTGGGTTCAGGTCAGAGTCAGGGTTAGGGTTAGGTAGGGTAGGGTTAGGGTTACGTGTAGTGTTAGTGTTAGTTTTGCTTAGGGTTCGGGGTTTGAATGAAGTGAGGGTACGCTTAGCGTTATGCTTTAGGGTGAAATTCTGGTTAAGGGTGAGGGTTCGGCTCAGGGTTAGGGTTAGAGTTAGGGTCAGTGGTTAGGGTTAGGTTTAGGGTTAAAATACTATCTCTCTATG